>NC_141004.1:4828661-4913661 GCF_052327205.1 Somniosus microcephalus
ACTCACACTCACACACACACTCACACTCACTCACTCACTCACTCACTCACTCACTCACACACTCACTCTCACACTCACACACACTCTCACACACACACACACACACAGACACTCACTCACTCACACACACTCACACTCACACACACACTCACACTCACACACACACGCTCTCACTCACATATTTCAGAACATGGTCAGGATTTTCCTTGCTTTTGGAAAGTGGTGCAGAATTCGAGCTGCTTGCGAAGAGTTAACGTGCATCGGGAAAGTTGCCGATGCTCCATTTGTGTTTTGTGTGTAAATGTCAAGAAAGGACGGGTTTGGGCTCAGCCACGATATGCCCCCATGGTCAAACAGTGTCTGAAAGTTTGTGTGGATTTAAAAATATAAGATTGGCTGCAGTGACTGTAGGAGGACAGAGCAAGCAGACGTGAATGATTAAAGATTATTAATCTGGCCAATAATTTCTTATGGCATACAATTATCGGAGCAGGTAAAAGCCATAATTATTGAATTGCAGACACTGAATCACAGCTGCCTGCTTCAGGCTTATTTCATTGAATCGAAGAGTATGCACTAATTATGCAGTAATCCAGAAAAAGCAGCATTGAATGACATCGTATCAATCATCACATGCCTTAAATATCATAATTTACTGCCGATCTCAAAAGGAATGTTTTGACCTTGTAAAACGAACCATTTCCTTCCCCCCTCCCCCCCCCCCACCGCCCCAATAATTCAGCAGTGAAGAAGCTTCTGGCTAGATATGATCCCCATCGTCCCGTCCCTCAATATTGGAGAGATGTATCGGTGTTACTATATCCCTTTCCAAAGGCAACCGAATTACAGCGGATCAAACATTCACTTGAAAACATCTCCCCGATCAACTCGTAGTCCGGCGATGGTGCTTGAAGCAGATTCCACTTGTGTTGGAGTGAACACACATCCTGTGAGTCTTGGCGAGGGGCGGCAAGGTTTGATGTGGGGGTTGTGTTTTTTATTTACTCATAATTTGGTTTTGGTTGTTTTTTTTCTGTTATTCCCTCCCCCTCTCCTGCCGGTTTCTCGCTAGAGGTACATTGCTGGGCACCTCACCGTTCTTCATGTATGAGGCCAAGGGTAACAACGGGCTGTTCGACCATGGGGGGAATATCACCGCTGAGCCCAAACCAGTCCATTCTTGATATTTACACCCGTGTCTGCCACTTCCCGCAGTGATCACAGGATGGCGATCGGGAATGCTCATGGCTCAAACTTTACCCACCCGCCCTCTCGCAGACTAAGACCAGTTGTGATCTCTGTAACCTCCTCCAGCCCTACAACCCTCCCAGATCTCTGCGCTCCTCCAATTCTGGCCTCTTGCGTATCCCCAATTTCCATCGCTCCACCATTGGCGGCCGTGCCTTCAGCTGCCTGGGCCCTAAGCTCTGGAATTCCCTCCCTAAACCTCTCCACCTCACTCTCCCTCCTTTAAGACGCTCCTTAAAACCGACCTCTTTGACCAAGCTTTTGGTCACCTGTTCTAATATCTCCTTATGTGGCTCGGTGTCAAATTTTGTTTGATAATCGCTCCTGTGAAGCGCCTTGGGACGTTTTACTACATTAAAGGCACTATGTAAATGCAGGTTATTGTGATGTCGAATTGTCATTGGCTAACTGTGCAATGACAGGCAGCTTGGAACCTTCTGATGTGTTGGGAGTGAACGTGAGCAGATTTATTGGATGTTGTGAAAGGATTTGAAGTGCCAAAGGCCATTATGTCCACTGGGGGTTGGGGTGAGGGCAAAGCAATGGGTCAATCGTCTCTGTCTGCAGCCCATTTACACCAGTGCCTGCCATCGGAGGTGGGACTGAGGGATACAAGGGCTGCGATCCACGGGCTTCACTGGAGCTCCTCGCCTTGTGGAGATGAAATGCCACTCCCAGTGCTGCTTGCTGCCATTGTGTCATTGCAGCTCACAGGCGCAGTTGCTAGCCCATGCCTTGCTGGGCGGTAGGCCCTTCCACTGACCATGGGCAGTCTGTTGCTGCCGGAACGCAAGAATTGCCAATGCCATTTCGAAGCCGCCCTGGCCCCTCGCCGGTTCTTCCGTCTGTGCCGCTATTCCCGGGTTTGTGGGGTCCATTGACTCCAGATAATGGGGGTGTTGCGGGTTGGTTTGGAGACCAGCCCTGGGCGCTGGTGTGAGTGCGGCCAGCAGCCTGTCTGCCACCCAGGAGATGAGCCGGGTGGCGGGAGAGCGGTGACTGGCTCCACTTCCCTCGCACATTTACGCCGCTAAATCCAGCTTCACGATCCCAGCGGCGGAACCGCGAGCTCACTTTACTGTGGGTCGGCAGCGATGAGGTGGGAGCAGGAAGTAGCAGCATAACTGGGAGCTGGGGCAGGAGTGGCGAGCTCCTTCAATCCGGATTAAATGAGCCGGCGGGTAAAGGAAACCGGGCGGAGGGGCAATGGAAGCGAATGGAAGGACAGCACACAATGGAATAAAAAGCGAATTAAATCAGCGAGGCCTAGTAAAATATTTAACAAATTCCTTCTATTTATGGACTAGTCAAATAGAGCAGTCAACTCGAGCCAGATACTCCTTGCAACCTGCTAAAAATTAACACGGTAATTAGTCTAGCTAATTAGTTTCCTACTTCAAACAATTAGGAGACGGGCGCTCCTGTCTCTGATGTACTTTTGTTTCTCGGCTCTTTATATCTCAGGCTGCGGGGGAGGCAAACTATCTTATTTCGGGGTCAGGCTGGCATGTTCTCTCCTGTAGAAACTCATCGCCATGTATAAAATTCTACCATCCAATCCGTGGAGAGATCCAGAGAGGGAGAGTCTCTGCTTGTCCGCCGCCGAGGCCCTCACTCCCCGCAGCGACACATCCCTCTCACCAGTGTCAGCTTGGCTCAGTTGGTAGGACTCTCCCTCTGAGATCGAAGGTGCAAGTCGCACTAGGGGTCTGAGCTACTCAGTGCCACACTGAGGAACAAGCAATCGGAGGTGGGAGAGCCCCTGACACTATTGGGAGAAGAGCAGAGGAGTTCTCCCGCTGTCCTGGCCAATAACCCTTCCTCAACCAAAAAACACATTAACTGCTCATTTATCACATTTGCTGTTTGTGGGGACTCCATCCCTCTCTCTAACATCTGTCTGAAGCTGAACCACACTGTTCGCAACCTTGGTGTCATATTTGACCCCGAAATGAGCTTCCAGTCACATATCCGCAGCATAACAAAGACCGCCTACTTCCACCTATGTAACATCGCCCGTCTCCGGCCTTGCCTCAGCTCATCCGCAGCAGAAACCCTCATCCCTGCCTTTGTTACCTCCAGACTCGACTATTCCAACGCACTCCTGGCCGGCCTCCCACATTCCACTCTACGTAAACTTGAGGTCATCCAAAACTCTGCTGCCCCGTGTCCTAACTCGCACCAAGTCCCGTTCACCCATCACCCCCTGTGCTCGATGACCTACATTGGCTCCCGGTTAAGCAACGCCTCGATTTCAAAATTCTTATCCTTATTTTCAAATCCCTCCATGACCTCGCCCCTCCCTATCTCTGCAACCTCCTCCAGCTGCACCCCCCCCCCCCGAGATATCTGCGCTCCTCCAATTCCAGCCTCTTGAGCATCCCTGATTATAATCGCTCCACCATTGGTGGCCGTGCCTTCTGTTGCCTAGGCCCAAAGCTCTGGAATTCCCTCCCTAAACCTCTCCGCCTCTCTACCTCTCTCTCCTCCTTTAAGACGCTCCTTAAAACCTCCCTCTTTGACCAAGCTTTTGGTCACCTGCCCTAATTTCTTATGTGGCTCGGTGTCAATTTTGTTTGTTTGATAACACTCCTGTGCAGTGCCTTGGGAGGTTTTACTACACTAAAGGCGCTATATAAATGCAAGTTGTTGTTCTTGTTGTTTGTGGGATCTTGCTGTAGGCAAATTGGTGACTGCATTTCCTACATATTAACAGTGACTGCGCTTCCAAACGATTCATTGGCCATGAAGCTCAGCTCTTTGGGACGACCTGAGCATGTGACAAGGCGCTATATAAATGCAAGTTCGTTCTTATTTCACCAGGAGAGTTGAGGCTCAGTGTGGCGGAAGACAAGGCTTCATGGCCCCAAACATAGCGACTGAGACAGCAAGATCCCACAAACAGCAAATGAGATAAATGACCAGTTAATCTATTGTTGGTTGAGGAAGGATTATTGGCCAGGACAGTGGGGGATCTCTTCCGCTCTCCTTCCAATAGTGTCAGGGGCTCTTCCACCTCCGATTGACGAAAGCAGTGAACCCCACAAGCTCACGGCACTGGGTCAGTTCCTGCTGCTTTTCCAGATAACATCACGTAAAGGGCAGGGCATCGAGAGGCACCAGCTCCTGAATGTTGTGATTTTCAACTATTGGTGATTAAAAACTAAACTAAGAATGAAGGGCCGCTGGTAGCCTGGCTCCGTTGTGTGAGGTGGCCAGCGTCAACGTTCCCCCTAAGGTGCGCAGCTGCCCACCAATCGCGAGGACCCGCGCAGGCCGCTCCCCAATCGCGAGGACCCGCGCAGGCCACTCACCGATCGCGAGGACCCGCGCAGGCCGACCACCAATCGCGAGGACCCGCGCAGGCCGCTCCCCAATCGCGAGGACCCGCGCAGGCCGCTCCCCAATCGCGAGGACCCACGCAGGCCACTCACCAATCGCGAGGACGCGCGCAGGCCACTCATCAACCGTGAGGACCCGCGCAGGCCACTCACCAATCGCGAGGACCCGCGCAGCCCACTCATCAACCGCGAGGACCCGCGCAGGCCGCTCACCAATCGCGAGGACTCGCGCAGGCCACTCACCAATCGCGAGGACTCGCGCAGGCCACTCACCAATCGCGAGGACCCGCGCAGGCCGCTCACCAATCGCGAGGACCCGCGCAGGCCGCTCACCAACCACAAGGACCTGCGCAGGCCGCTCACCGATCGCGAGGACCCGCGCAGGCCACTCACCAATCGCGAGGACCCCCGCGCAGGCCACCCACCAATCGCGAGGACCCGCGCAGGCCACCCACCAATCGCGAGGACCCGCGCAGGCCGCCCACCGATCGCGAGGACCCGCGCAGCCGCTCACCGATCGTGAGGACCCGCGCAGGCCACTCACCAATCGCGAGGACCCCCGCGCAGGCCACCCACCAATCGCGAGGACCCCCGCGCAGGCCACCCACCAATCGCGAGGACCCGCGCAGGCCACCCACCAATCGCGAGGACCCGCGCAGGCCGCCCACCAATCGTGAGGACCCACGCAGGCCACCCACCGATCGCGAGGACCCGCGCAGCCGCTCACCGATCGTGAGGACCCACGCGGGCCGCCCACCAGCCGCTGCCGCTGGAAGAGATGCCGTGCAAGTGCGGCCGCTAAAACCATCGAACACGGAAAAAAATTAGAGGCAACATTGGCCAGTGCTCGCGCCTCAGGAGAAGGAAATCCCTGCGGGTCAGGCGATCACAGTCAGGCCAGCTAAAGGTACTGATGTGTGTTAATAGAGACACAGAATCACACAGCACAGCATGAGGCCATTCGGCCCATCGTGCCTGTGCCAGCTCTTTGAAAGACCTCTCCAATTAGTCCCACTCCCCCCTGCTCTTTACCCATACCCCTGCAAATGATTCCTTTTTAAGTATTTAACCAGAGAGTGTTACAGTGAGGAGTGTGGGGTATATCAGAGTGTTATAGTGAGGGGTGTGGGGTGTATCAGAGTGTTACAGTGAGGGGTGTGGGGTGTATCAGAGTGTTACAGTGAGGGGTGTATCAGAGTGTTACAGCGAGTGGTGTGGGGTGTATCAGAGTGTTACAGTGAGGGGTGTGGGGTGTATCAGAGTGTTACAGTGAGGGGTGTGGGGTATATCAGAGTGTTACAGCGAGTGGTGTGGGGTGTATCAGTGTGTTACAGTGAGGGGTGTGGGGTGTATCAGAGTGTTACAGTGAGGGGTGTGGGGTATATCAGAGTGTTACAGTGAGTGGTGTGGGGTATATCAGAGAGTTACAGTGAGGGGTGTGGGTATATCAGAGTGTTACAGTGAGGGGTGTATCAGAGTGTTACAGTGAGTGGTGTGGGGTATATCAGTGTGTTCCAGTGAGGGGTGTGGGGTATATCTGAGTGTTACAGTGAGGGGTGTGCGGTATATCAGAGTGTTACAGTGAGGGGTGTGGGGTATATCAGAGTGTTACAGTGAGGGGTGTGGGGTATATCAGTGTGTTACAGTGAGGGGTGTGGGGTATATCAGAGTGTTACAGTGAGGGGTGTGGAGTATATCAAAGTGTTACAATGAGGGGTGTGGGGTATATCAGTGTGTTACAGTGAGGGGTGTGGGGTATATCAGAGTGTTACAGCGAGGGAAGTGGGGTATATTAGAGTGTTACAGTGAGGGGTGCGGGGTATATCAGAGTGCTCCAGTGAGGTGTGTGGGGTATATCAGAGTGTTACAGTGAGGGGTGCGGGGTATATCAGAGTGTTACAGTGAGGTGTGTGGGGTATATCAGAGTGTTACAGTGAGGGGTGAGGGGTATATCAGAGAGTTACAGTGTGGAGTGTGGGGTAGCACTGTCGGAGGGGCAGTACTGAGGCAGTGCCGCACTGTCGGAGGGGCAGTACTGAGGCAGTGCCGCACTGTCGGAGGGGCAGTACTGAGGCAGTGCCGCACTGTCGGAGGGGCAGTACTGAGGCAGTGCCGCACTGTCGGAGGGGCAGTACTGAGGCAGTGCCGCACTGTCGGAGGGGCAGTACTGAGGGAGCGCCGCACTGTCGGAGGGGCAGTACTGAGGGAGCGCCGCACTGTCGGAGGGGCAGTACTGAGGGAGCGCCGCACTGTCGGAGGGGCAGTACTGAGGGAGCGCCGCACTGTCGGAGGGGCAGTACTGAGGGAGCGCCGCACTGTCGGAGGGGCAGTACTGAGGGAGCGCCGCACTGTCGGAGGGGCAGTACTGAGGGAGCGCCGCACTGTCGGAGGGGCAGTACTGAGGGAGCGCCGCACTGTCGGAGGGGCAGTACTGAGGGGGTGCCGCACTGTTGGAGGATCAGTACTGAGGGAGTGCTGCACTGTCGGAGGGGCAGTACTGAGGGAGCGCTGCACTGTCGGAGGGGCAGTACTGAGGGAGCGCTGCACTGTCGGAGGGGCAGTACTGAGGGAGTGCTGCACTGTCAGGGGGCAGTACTGAGGGAGCGCCGCACTGTCGGAGGGGCGGTACTGAGGGAGCGCTGCACTGCCGGAGGGGCGGTACTGAGGGAGCGCTGTACTGACAGGGGTGCTGTCTTTTGGACGAGCCTGTTCCGATGGGTGTTACAAGCTGTAATGGGAAGCAGTAGAATTGGTTGCTGGGATGGATGAGATCAAATGAGTCAAAGGAATAGTTGAAAATGAAATTTTGATGAAGGTTTTTTGCCCGCTGCTCCTCCTGATGGTGACGTTGCTTGTGGCGAGTGTGCACACCTGGTTTTACACACTTCTGTCAGGAGATCAATCGTTCTGCTCTTGTGTTTCACACAATATTGTCGGTGATGACGACAGGCAATGTCGGACTGGAGAGCCTGGGGATCTGTTCCCAGGACGTCCCGTCTGTAGAACCACAATGCAGACCAATGGTAGAATTCTAGGGTGGAGTGACCCCCAAAGTCAACCACTTTTAATTCAGCACCTTTAACATAGCAAGCTATCGCACGGTGACTGAGGAGGGAGGTCGGGCTCAAGCAGGGGTGGAGAGAAATCAGGGGAGGTGCCCTCGGTTGGGCTTAAAGGGATAGATTTTAGGGAGATATTTGAAAGTGTGTGTGGGTGGGGGATTAGTAGGGGCGGTTGGGGGTTTAGCACGGAGCAGGGGGTTTAGCACGGGGTGGGGGTTTTAGCACGGGGCGGGGGGTTTTAGCACGGGGCGGGGGGTTTTAGCACGGGGCGGGGGGTTTAGCACGGGGCGGGGGTTTATCACGGGGTGGGGGGTTTATCACAGAGTGGGGGGTTTAGCACGGGGCGGGGGTTTTAGCACGGGGCGGGGGTTTTAGCACGGGGCGGGGGTTTTAGCACGGGGCGGGGGTTTTAGCACGGGGCGGGGGTTTTAGCACGGGGCGGGGGTTTTAGCACGGGGCGGGGGTTTTAGCACGGGGCGGGGGTTTTAGCACGGGGCGGGGGGATTAGCACGGGGCGGGGGGATTAGCACGGGGCGGGGGTTTTAGCACGGGGCGGGGGGTTTATCACGGGTTGGGGTTTTTTTATCACGGGGCGGGGGGTTTATCACGGAGCGGGGATTTAGCACGGAGCGGGGGGGTTAGCACGGGGTGGGGGTTTAGCACGGAGCGGGAGTTTATCACAGGGTGGGGGTTTATCACGGGGCGGGGGTTTATCACGGGCGGGGGTTTATCACAGGGCGGGGGTTTATCACGGGGCGTGGGTTTAGCACGGAGCGGGGCATTCAGAGAGTGAGCTCCACAGTGTGAGGGTAGGAAGTCTGAGCTGTGTCACCACAGGTAGACTGGAGGGAGAGGGCCTGTATGCCGGGCACTGAGTAAAACCGCTCACCACAGGTAGACTGGAGGGAGAGGGTCTGTATGCCGGGCACTGAGTAAAACCTCGACACAGTTTGATGCTCTCTGGTGGGTCGCCATCGAGTGGGACCCAAACTGTAACTTGCCCCAAAGGAAGGAAAGCAGCAAATGTTTGAGTTGGTGTGGCAGTGGAGAAGCCAGCGCCAGGACAATGAGGGCAGGTCTGACTGGGCAGTGTCAGGGTGTGTGGGGAGCTTGCTTCCACCCCTCGTGTCATCTGCACGTCCATCATTCCTTCAGAAAGAAAAGACTAAAGCATTTTCGCAGCGCCTGAGCCATTGGGACATTGTTCCAACTTTCTTTCCTCTTTTTATTAATCAGGTTTGCGAGGCTCTTCAAACAGTCATTGTAATTACTCCGTTTCACAGCACGCCGCCCCGCACAGCTTTGCAAATCTATTTTAGCTTTCGCTTTTCTTCTGCTCAATATTGAGTTTGACCTCTGTCAATTAAAGAAACCTCGTCAGTGACTCTGGTCATGCCACAAGCATCTTAATGATCCTACAAAGTCTTCAGAGGCAGTGTGGATGTCTTCTCATTAGAATCCAATTTGAAATGCTCGGTCCCATTCTAGTCCTTCTTTCTGGAGCTTTGAGCTCGCGGGGAAGCTGATGTGGAGACTTGCTGTTCCCTCAGACACTCGCTTAGATTCAGTAATAGTCCTGGGATTAGCCAAGGAGAATTTAAATGAGAAGAATATGTGGCAATAATCTAACAGTGTGTATGCTAAGTGATTCGGAAACATTGTTTGTTGTGGGGTGTTAATTGAATAAAGGCCACTCATGTAGCTAATTAGCATTGTTTTAATGAGTACTCGGTAATTACCTCGAATTTTAATTATGCATTTTACAATGAGAAGGAATGTTTGTTCAGTATTATTTATTTATTCCCTTTGGTGTGTTCACGATGCAACAGGACATTATTGGTGCACAGGGACAGGCCTCGCTGCGCTGTCAGGTCACGGAAGGCAAAAGTCTACAATAATAAACAAGAGATAAATGAAGGAACATCACTGTGCACCCAGCACAGGGTCAGCACACTTGTAGGGACAAGGAGAAGGTAGCCAGGGTCAGAATAGACCGCCGGAGACAGGGGGAGGGGGCAATGTATAACGGGCGAGAGGTTCATTATCTTACATTGACATGTAGGTGTATAGAGTATTGGCCACTTTCTCTGCTCCTGGCCTGTCTCTGTCTTTCTGTCTCTCTCTTTCTCTCTTTGTGTGTCTCAGTGTCTCTCTTTCCCACCCTGATCACCTTCTCTCTCTCTCTGTTTCTCTGTTTCTCTCTTTGTGTGTCTCAGCGTCTCTCTTTCCCACCCTGATCACCTTCACTCTCTCTGTTTCTCTCTCTCTCTCTCTCTCTCTGTGTCTCAGTCTCTCTCTTTCCAACCCTGATCACCTTCTCTTTCTCTCTTTCTCTCTTTGTGTGCCTCAGCGTCTCTCTTTCCCACCCTGATCACCTTCTCTCTCTCTCTGTTTCTCTCTTTCTCTCTTTGTGTGCCTCAGCGTCTCTCTTTTCCACCCTGATCACCTTCTCTCGCTCTCTGTTTCTCTCTCTCTCTGTGTCTCAGTCTCTCTCTTTTCCACCCTGATCACCTTCTCTCTCTCTGTTTCTCTCTCTCTTTTTGTGTCTGTCTCTCTTTCCCACCCTGATCACCTTCTCTCTCTCTCTGTTTCTCTCTCTCTTTTCTACCCTGATCGCCTTCTCTCTCTCTCTCTTTCTCTCTTTCTCTGTGTCTCAGTCTCTCTCTTTCCCACCCTGATCGCCCTCCCAAGCCTGATGCTGCCCTCACACAACATGCATTTTCCAACCAGTCATTGGATAGTGATCAGTGATAATTTGTGTTTGCCGCCCCCACTCTCTCTTTCTGTTTCTCTCTCACACTCTGTGTCCAACTCTTTCTCCGTGTCTCTTCATTACTAGCTCTCTCTCACACACATTACGTGGAACATAAGTTCTGTGTGTTTAAATTGTCATCAACGGTAACACTGGAAACTCGTTTACCCCAACACCCCCATCACCTGTTTGCTCCTATATACTGAGCCACACCAACAAGCAAGATCCCAGGTTTCTGTGGTTTTGGGGCTGTGTACCTGTTGTCCAGGGCTAGGGAGGGAGTAAATCATCCAGGATTCTCGCTACTGATCACTGTCCAGTGACAACTGCTAGGGATCATACGTATGCGGATGTCAAGTGGAGTTGAGGTCGAAGATCATGATCTTATTGAATGGCAGAGCAGGCTCGAGGGGCCGAATGGCCTCCTCCTACTCCTATTTCTTACATTCTTGTGCAAGTGAGGACAGGATTGGCGGCGAAGCCCTCCACATACCAATATCCTGCCAACAGTCACTGTCAGGGCTCACACATGTAGAGCATTGGCAGGACATTGGATATTCGAGAATCTCACAGCAAAGCCCAATCCCAACCTTCCCCAATCTCACCACCTGCACAGCTATTTACCAGCAGGAATGAATGGATCACAGTCAGGAGACGGGTCACAGTCTAAGGATAAGGGGTAAGCCATTTAGGACAGAGATGAGGAGGAATTTCTTCACCCAGAGAGTGGTGAACCTGTGGAATTCTCTACCACAGAAGGCAGTGGAGGCTAATTCATGAAATATATTCAAGAAGGAGTTGGATATATTTCTTAAGGCTAAAGGGATCAAGGGATATGGGGAGAAGGCAGGGACAGGGTACTGAATTTGAATGATCAGCCATGATCGCATTGAATGGCGGAGCAGGCTCGAGGGGCCGAATGGCCGACTCCTGCTCCTATCTTCTATGTTTCTATGTTTAACCCTGGCTGCTTATTTCCGTCCTTCCCCCTGGCCCACAGACACAGGCCAGGTCAACCTCCTGACTGCAGCCCTGGCAGCAAAGCTGGGAGAGTCGGGTCGGGGTGGTGGAGAACATCGACCAGTGCATTCACCAACCGAGCCAGGGTCTCCTCCGAAGCTCAACCTTGAAACTGGGCATCAGTCTCCAAAACCGCTTCAGAATCTCTTTTAAATCACTAAAACCCAATAATCCAGTTTGAAATTCTGGGCTCCATTAACAGTGGATTTAATTGGCAGGTTTAATGGGCAGCAGAGCCTTTGTGCAGCTAATACTGGGAGAGATTAATTTTTTTTTAATGGCAAAATACATGTGAATAGGTGCCGAAGTCAGGCATCAGCAGAAATTCTGTCAATTTGACAGCAACTGAATTCGGGCTGAATTATGTAAATTCCTGCTTAGCTCAGGAAGGCTGGGTGTCTGCAGGTACGTACTGAGCCTCTGCGATTTAACTGTGGGGTAACCTCGCATCGTCTATAAATCTTTGAACTTTCTGCTCTCCTGACGGCTCAATTTGTGGCCCCTTTCTGAGACAGACAGACAGAAAGGTTCCAGGCTCATTCGGCCGTCTGTGTCAGCTGTGGCTCTGTGGGCAGCGCTCTCTCTCACCTCTGATGTCAGAAGGGTCGTAGTGTTCGGCTCCCACTAGAGACTTGAGCATAAAATCTGTGTCTGACACTCCAGTGCAGTACTGAGGGAGTGCTACACTGTCCGAAGTTAACTCATTGCTGTTTGTGGGATCTTGCTGTGCGCAAATTGGCTGCCATGTTTCCTACATTACACCAGTGACTGTACTTCATTGGCTGTAAAGCGCTTTGGTTTGTCCTGAGGTGGTGAAGATGCTAGAATTGTTTTTTAAATTTGTTCCTGGGATGTGGGCATCGCTGGCAAGGCCAGCATTTATTGCCCATCCTTAGTTGCCCTTGAGAAGGTGGCGGTGAGCCGCCTTCTTGAACCACTGCAGTCCGTGTGGTGAAGGTGCTCCCACAGTGCTGTTAGGGAGGGAGTTCCAGGATTTTGACCCAGTGACGATGAAGGAATGGCCGATATATTTCCAAGTCAGGATGATGTGTGACTTGGAGGTGGTGGTGTTCCCCATGCGCCTGCTGCCCTTGTCCTTCTAGGTGGTGGAGGTCGCGGGTTTGGGAGGTGCTGCCGAAGAAGCCTTGGCGAGTTGCTGCAGTGCATCAGTGCGGGGCGCCGGTGGTGGAGGGAGTGAATGTTTAAGGTGGTGGATGGGGTGGATGCAAGTCTTTTTTTGTCTGATCTCAGAGGGGCGGAACAGTTCGGCACCAGCAATACTGAGCTGTTGTGTGGAAAAATCAGGCATATTTCGCACTCCCGATCGGCACCCAGTGACTCCTGGTGGAAAACGCGGACACGTATTGATCGGGTGAGGTCTGGATCGGGGTCAGCGCAGGTACGACTCTCGTGGATCAAACACTCTGCTGACCCTCATTGTTCAGGTTCACACGCTGGCAACTGGGCGATGTGTCAGCAACGTGGAACCATAGCCCACCCTGAATCAACGCCTTCAGGAGAGGAGGGGAGAGGCTCGATTGACCAGAATGGTTCCAGGGATGAGGGACTTCAGTTACATGGAGAGACTGGAGAAGCTGGGGTTGTTCTCCTGAGAGCAGAGAAGGTTAAGGGGAGATTTGATAGAGTTGTTCAAAGTTATGAAGGGTTTCGATAGAGTCGCTAAGGAGAAACTGTTTCCAGTGGCAGGAGGGTCGGTAACCAGAGGACACAGATTGAAGATAATCGTCAAAAGAACCAGAGGGGAGATGAGGAGAATGCTTTTCACGCAGTGAGTTGTGATCTGGAATGCGCTGCCTGAAAGGGCGGTGGAAGCAGATTCAATAGTAACTTTCAGAAGGGAATTGGATAAATACTTGAAAAGGAAAAATTTGCAGGGCTGTGGGGAAAGAGCAGGGGGGAGTGGGACTAATTGGAGAGCTCTTTCAAAGAGCCAGTACAGGCACGATGGGCCGAATGGCCTCCTCCTGTGCTGTGTGATTCTAAGTGTGGGCTGGGACGGGGAAGAGCCTCCTACTTTCATAGGCTGGCTTTCAACGGTTGATGTGATTCTGAGGCATCGATGCTAGAAAATCAGGAACTATGTTTCAACCACAAACCAGATGGGAACAAGAGGTACAAAAAGCAAACTACTTTCTCTGATGGTATCGGACCACATTGGAGCCACTTTTAGCACCCTGACAGTTTAAAAAGTAATTTTAGGTTTATGTAGGCCCCATCTTACAACTTCAACAATGACTTGCATTTATATGGCGCCTTTAACGTAGTAAAATGTCCCAGGGCGTTTCACGGGAGTGTTAGCAGATAAAAATGGAGTCGGCGAGGTTTAGGGAGAGAATTCCAGAGCTTAGGGAATTTTTAAAGCTGAAGGAAGCTTTACACTGAAGAGAGGTGGCGGGAATGGCGGAGGATGATCCGTTGAATGTGGCGGCTGGTGGGGTGAAAGATGAGGACAAGGGGAACCCTCTCGTGATTCTGGGAAGGAGAGGCAGGGGTGAGGGGGCGGGAATGGCGGAGGATGATCCGTTGAATGTGGAGGTTTTGGTTTGTGACTTTCCCTTTTCTCTCTCTCTCCCACATGACAGCTGTCTCTCACACTGCCAGCGCGTTTCACACTTCATCTCGAGCCATTGTCTGTCTCTTTACCTGTCCTATTACCATCTCGTCTCACCTTGAATATCTCTTAATGTCTCTTCTTTCATCCCCTCCCCCATTTCCCAGCCCTCAAACTGCCTTTTGTTACATGTCCTGCCTTTTCTCTCAGTTCTGTAGAAGGGTTTCAACCCGAAACGTCGACTCTATTTCTCTCTCCACGGATGTTTCCTGGCCTGCTGAGTTTTTCCAGCATTTTCTGTTGTTATTTTGAAGCTTTCCACTGCCCTGCAGTGGCTGCCCCAGGAGTGTTTGGCACTGACACTGGTGGAGGATGGCGTGGGTGCCCTCCTGCATGCCTGCAATCACCGCTGATAGTTTAGTCGGTGCGTTCACCGGGCGGTGTGCTCGGCCAGAGTGACTGACCTCTGTCAGAGCCGTCGCTGTGTTACGATTGGTCTCACACAGCTGGAGAGGGAACTGATTGAGCTGCGGTTCCTCGTCCCATCGCCCGCCAGCGTGTAGTCGTGAGACCTGTCCTCAATTTGGGCCACAATAGGTGGAGACGAGAAAATAAACGGGATTATTTTGGCCGCTGCATCCTCCTCTAATACCCAGCCCCGCTGGTGTTCCTTTGCATGTGAGCTCTGCGGCAAGACTATTCGGCCACAGGGGGCCTTAGCGCTGAGCGCCAGCCTGTCCTCGCCTGACGTCCTCGTCGCGCACTTTCCCGCGGTGATCGCTGGCGGGCGATGGGACCAGGAACCGCGACTCAATCGGCTCCCCCTCCAGCTGCGGTCAGACCAATCGTAACTCAGCGACGGCTCTGACTGAGGTCAGTCACTCCGGCCGAGCACACCGCCCGGTGAATGCACCGACTAAACTATCAGCCCCTGCTTGCCAAGCCTCCAGGATTGTGCCGAGTCTCCAGGAATTGGAGATTAATGTGCCGGACACTGCGCTGAGAGCAACTCCGGGTGAAAAATCATCGAGGCACATTTCAAAAAATAATTATGTGGTTTTTTTTTGCATTTTCTTTGAACACCTTTGCTTATTAGTTTTAACGACATTGGAGATGGGGGAAGAAATGTCTGTGTGACTGGGCGAGCTGTTCAGAGGCTCCAGGAATACCTGCAACCTGAGGTGGCAACTCACCGACCCAAGGAGCAGAACAAAAATAAAGGGATTTCAGTTTGCTCATTTCTAATTGGGTCCGGGTAAAGTCAAAGGCTATTCACGGTTAAACCCTTAACCGCGACAATGAACAAAGCATCTGGAAATGAAACAGTCTGGGGGTTTTTGAGTGTGTGGCAGCTATCAAGATGCAAGGTTATTTTGGGCGAAGGCGGGTTGTGCTTTGTTTCTGTGATTGTGGAGACATGGTGTCGGATTGCGAGGCTCGCGCTGCCGTGTCATTTTTTTCCTGCCTTTTGTGATATTAGATTATAGGAGCAATTAATGCCATCAACCTTTTTACTGCACCTTATTCCAGTTAGTCGTCAATCAGCCGGTTACTGCTCCCACAAAATGAAGGTGTTATACTCCGGTAATTATTATGCCTCAAACTTGAAAATGTCAATGAACGTGTGTATAAAATAAAACCTATGGGTTGTCAGAGGAAAGTGGGAAGCAAGAGAGCAATTAATTATACGCTTTCATTTAGTTCTCAGGCAGACTCGCAGTGAAGGCAAATTAACACAACGCTACTGTTGCTGCCAATGTACCAATTTGTTCCAGTTCCTGCCTTGTTCACTGTGTTTATGGTCTGCTCACATTTACAAGAGCTTCTCCCTCTTACGCACATTCTTCCACTACTTTCTGGTCCTTTTATTCCTCCAGGTCTCTCCCCCTCTCTCCTGGCTCTTGCTGAGGTACAATTCCGCACTCTGCTACTTCACCCAGGTGCTCGTTCTTTGTGTGTGCAAAAACAACACAACCAGTCCTGTCCCATTCGGCATCCCCGCGCACACTCACACACGCACACACTCATGCTCACACTCACTCACACACACGCTCACACTCACACTCACTCACACACAGATGCTCATACACACACACATGCTCACACACACGTGCACACACTCACTCACACACACACTCACTCACACTCTCACACACTCACTCACACACACACTCACACTCTCACTCACACACACACTCACTCACGCACACACACGCGCACACACTCACTCACACTCACACTCACACACAGACACATGCACTCACACACACACGCTCACACACTTATACACGCACACACTGACACACACGCGCACACACTCGCACACACACTCACACACGCATGCACACACACACTCATGCGCACACACTCACGCACACACATGCACACACTCATGCACACGCGCACACACTCACGCACACACGCACTCACGCACACACTCACGTGCACACACACTCACTCACACACTCACGCGCGCATTCACACACACACACGCATGCACTCACGCTCATACACGCTCATACGCACGCACAAGCAATCACACACACACACACACACTCACACGCTCATACACACACACACACGCACAAACAATCACGCACACGTACGCTCACACACACACACTCATGCGCACACACACACACACACACACACACACACACTCACATATACACACACAAGCACCTGCACATACGCACATTTTCCACCATGAGTCACTGGACAGTGATGGTGATAAGGAACGATGGCACTGCGGCCAATTGTAGTACACTATTTACTGCTCCTTCTGACATTTTATTCTCTTTCTCAAATTCTCGTCTCTCAGTTACGATCTCTCCTCACTAGCTACCTTTCTCTCCCTGTCTCTTTAAATCTCCCTTCGGTGTTGCTCTTCTGCAGTTACTCACCAGGTTTTATCACTCCTTCACTCCTTCACTCTCTCTCACTGTTGTTCTCTCTCTCTGGCTGTGTCTCAATCTCTCTCACTCTTTCTTACTGTTGTTTTGTGTCTCTCTTTCTTTCTCGTTCTCTTACTCTTTCTTTCCCCTTTATCTCTTCACTGTATTTTTCTTTTCTTCTCTTCCTCGCACTTTATCTCCTTTTTTCTTTCTCCTTCTCCCTCTCACTCCTCTTCTTTCCCTCTCTATCCGTTTCTTTCTCTCCCTTCACCACTGGAACTTCAGCAGAAACCCATTTGATGTGTAAACGAGGATCTCACTGAGCTCCCACTGAAGTTACAGCAGTTTCGTAGGAACCCCCTCAAGGAAATTTGTTCCCTAAATCTCTCCCTTTCTCTTTCTTTCGCTGCCTATATCCATCTGTTTCTCTTTTCCTGTCTCTCTTGTTGCGTCTTTCTCTTGTCCTGCATTTCTCTGCCTCTCTTTATTTGCTCTTACTTTCTTACTTCGCCGCCATTCTTCAGATAGAAGTGCTTCTGTTTGACTTGGCGTTTGGTGCAGTGGAATCTGCCTGGTCTGTAGTGCGGGGGAGGGAGTCACTGTTACTGCCCAGCTGTGAGTCACTGTCTTATGGACATGGATCTTCAGTGCTAGCTGGGTAACTGTGGGTGCACAGTAAATCCTGGGAACAGGAGCAGGCTGGTGTTCCAATTGCTGAACCCATGGGACATGGAAATAAACCCCCTCCTGTAACAGATCCATGTCTCAGCGTCACTAAGATCCACACAAACAGGCCAACTGGGCATTGGTTTAACATCCTATCTTAAGGATGGTATCTCCCAACACTGCAGTGCTCCTCAACGTGTTAGCCTAGGTTCACCCGTCACCCCTGTGCTCGCTGACCTACCTCGGCTCTCGGTTAAGCATTGCCTCGATTTCAAAATTCTCATCCTTGTTTTCAAATCCCTCCATGGCCTCGCCCCTCCCTATCTCTGTAACCTCCTCCAGCCCCACAACCCCCCGAGATCTCTGCGCTCCTCCAATTCAGGCCTCTTAAGCATCCCTGATTATAATCGCTCCACCATTGGCGGTCGTGCCTTCAGCTGCCTGGGCCCTAAGTTCTGGAATTCCCTGCCTAAACCTCTCTGCCTCTTTAACTCTCTCCTCCTTTAAGACGCTCCTTAAAACCGACCTCTTTGGCCAAGCTTTTGGTCACCTGCCCTAATATCTCCTTATGTGGCTCGGTGTCAAATTCTGTTTGATAATCGCTCCTGTGAAGCACCTTGGGAGGTTTTACTACGTTAAAGGCGCTGTTTAAATACAAGTTGTTGTGGTGTTGGTTTTGTTGAAGAAAGATCTTGCATTTCTATAGCGCCTTTCACGACCTCAGGACGTTGCAAAGCGCTTCACAGCCAACGAAGCACTCTTTGAAGTGCAGTCACTGCTGTAATGTAGGATTTAAGTCCTGGCGTGGGACTTGAGCTCACACCCGTCACACTCAGAGGCAAGAGTGCTGCTGACTGAGCCGAGCTGACACACTCAACTCTCAGTTGACAGGATGGCAGAAAAGTGAATTCAACCCATCGTGAAATCAATTTCTTCCAGCCCTCTTTATTTTGTTAGTAATGGATTAAAGCCTGTTTTTTTTTTTAAAGATGCTTTTATTTCCTGATCTAATGAAACAAGCATTGAGGAAAAGAAAATGTTTGAATGGCTGGAATGTAGGTTGGCACAGGGCTGCATAGCTGTACCGCCTGATGGTCGACCCGGGCAGGATATGAGGCGATATCTGGCTTGCAGAGAATTTGCCGATTATTTGGCACGTGTCGCCTGCCGGGGCACGGGGTAAATATTTATAAAAGAAACACAAGCTGGAGCCAAGAGGAGAGGAAAGTGGAATGTCTGAATTACACATTCATCATCTACCCAGGAGGGGTATTCAGAGGCAAATTGATATCAGTAGGCTAATAAAGGCTGCAAACTGGTCGAGGGGCATCAGAAACTGTTTGAGAGAAGCTTGAATGGTTAATTACGGTATCTGGATTTAAAAATAGGGCCTGATGGAGAGACTCCCTCTTTGAAAGGGGTCTTAATTGGATAAATACTTGAAAGTTAGAAATTTGCAGGACTGTGGGGAAAGAGTAAGGAGGAGTGGGACTAATTGGAGAGGTTTACCAAAGAGCCCAATGGCCTTCTTCGCTGCTGTATCTGTTCTATGATTCTATGAAGTTATTTGCAAAAAATTACAGTCAGCCTTTTCCCCTTTATTTTCATCACCTGTTCAAAAGGCGCTGACTCTGTCTAGGGTGCGGTTCCACTAGCCCTGGGTTCCCCCTCTCACACCTTCAGCCAAGTGGCCATTCTCCATGTGGGAGCCCAGACTGTCCATGGCCGGCAGCCTGTGTCGAGTATCGCAGCTCTGCCCAGTCCTGTCCTCACCCACATGTGCTGTTTCTCGGAGGAGTCACTGGATAGAGATCAGGAGTGTCATTCTCAACACTTGGGAAAGAACGCAAAGTGGCGGATGGACCACCCGTCAGACAACCCGCCCGAGCTGAATGGAAATGAAATTGGGGTTCCATCAGAGCCGAACTGGTGAAGGTGGAAATGACCCTCCCCAGGAGCTGGAATCTCGGCTGGTTTTCCTCCTCCCTAAACCAGGAATGTTAAACCAATTGTTGCAGCCAACTGCTGCCTAGGTTAAGATCACAGACCGAGGGCAGAATCTGAGACCTTCTGGTCTGTTTGGTTTAATATCGCTCTGAGCACTGACTGGAACATCGGGGAAGCAGGCTTGTCATCTTAAGTCCACGGGCAAAGTGAGTGAACGTAGGACGGGACTGCCCTGTTTGAAGTGTTAATCGTGTAAAGAAGTTACATAACGCCTTTCACAACCTCAGGACGTCCCAAAGTGCTTTACAGCCAATGAAGTGCTTTTGAGGTGTAGTCACTGTTGTAATGTAGGAAACACGGCAGCCAAATTGTGCACAGCAAGCTCCCACAGACAGCGATGAGATAATGACCGGATCATCTGCTTTAGTGATGTTTATTATAAAAATTGGCCAGGACACCGGGGCGAACTTCCTGCTCTTCTTCAAAATAGTGCCACGGGACCTTTTATACTCACCTGACAGAGCCTTGGTTTAACATTGCATTTGAAAGACGGCACCTCTAACAATGTAGCACTCCCTCAGTACTGACCCTCCAACAGTGTGGGGCTCCCTCAGTACTGCCCCTCCGACAGTGCAGCGCTCCCTCAGTACTGCCCCTCCGACAGTGCGGCGCTCCCTCAGTACTGTCCCTCCGACAGTGCGGGGCTCCCTCAGTACTGCCCCTCCGACAGTGCAGCGCTCCCTCAGTACTGACCCTCCGACAGTGCAGCACTCCCTCAGTACTGACCCTCCGACAGTGCGGCGCTCCCTCAGTACTGTCCCTCCGATAGTGCAGCACTCCCTCAGTACTGCCCCTCTGACAGTGTGGCGCTCCCTCAGTACTGCCCCTCCGACAGTGCAGTGCTCCCTCAGTACTGCCCCTCCGACAGTGCGGCGCTCCCTCTGTACTGCCCCTCTGATAGTGCAGCGCTCCCTCAGTACTGCCCCTCCGGCAGTGCGGCGCTCCCTCAGTACTGCCCCTCCGACAGTGCAGCGCTCCCTCTGTACTGCCCCTCTGATAGTGCAGCGCTCCCTCAGTACTGCCCCTCCGACAGTGCGGCGCTCCCTCAGTACTGCCCCTCCGATAGTGCAGCACTCCCTCAGCACTGCCCCTCTGACAGTGTGGCGCTCCCTCAGTACTGCCCCTCCGACAGTGCAGCGCTCCCTCAGTACTGCCCCTCCAACAGTGCGGCGCTCCCTCAGTACTGCCCCTCCGATAGTGCAGCACTCCCTCAGTACTGCACTGGAGTGTCAGCCTGGATTTTGTGCTCAAGTGTCTGGAGTTGGGCTCGAACCCAAAGCCTTCTGACTCAGAGACTCAGTGACTCAGTGCGACCCACTGAGCCACTTCTGACACCTATCCTGATATCTCTACACATTGTGTACTTTTGTTTCAGACACTGTCCCTTGTTGGTGAGTTGCTGTTGGCTGAGGGCCCATTGTAAAGAGCCTTTCAAACTTACTGGGATATCTTGCAGGGAGATCTTTGTGAAGTGAATATTCTCCAGATACACCTATATGATTCAGGTGTTGAGAATTTGACACCGACCACTAATAATTTTGGTTTTGATTGTGTGAATGGTGGGCACATTGATGTCACTGTGCGAGGGAGCTTGCTGCCTCTCTGACCTGCCCTGGTTCTCCTGCCGACACATGTTGATGTTAGCCTGTCCTCTAGTGGTGCAGGATAGGTTGGTGCATGTGCCATTAGACCTCTGGCGCCTCACAGCCTCTCCAGAAGCACTCCGGACCAGACTACATTGGGGAAAATCCGAGACCAAACTCTACCCCGGCCTCTGTGCCGACACAGTCGATTCAATGCTCGATTCAATGCTCGATTCACCAGGGGACACACACCATTCTGTCTCTGTCTTTCACTGACTGCAGAGGTGTGCATGGCACAGAAAATCAGAGCTGCAATTCAGCACTTTCAAACGACCGAGGGTGGACAAGATGACACATGTACAGCTGTCTGTGTGTCACAGAAGGTGCCCTGCAGTGAAAGGCTCCACTTGGAATGGTTCAACTGGGGTGGCACAGATACAGAGGAGAGGAGCAGGCAACAACAACAACAACTTGTATTCATATAGCGCCTTTAACGTAGTAAAACGTCCCAAGGCGCTTCACAGGAGTATTTTAAGACAAAAAAATTTGACATTGAGCCACATAAGGATAAATTAGGACAGGTGACCAAAAGCTTGGTCCGTGAGGTAGGTTTTAAGGAGCATCTTAAAGGAGGAAAGAGAGGTAGAGAGGCGGAGAGGTTTAGGGAGGGAATTCCAGAGCTTTGGGCCCAGGCAACAGAAGGCACGGCCACCAATGGTGGAGTGATTAAAATCAGGGATGCTCAAGAGGGCAGAATTAGAGGAGTGCAGATATCTCGGAGGGAGGGTTGTGGGGCTGAAGGAGGTTACAGAGATAGGGAGGGGCGAGGCCATGAAGGGATTTGAAAACAAGGATGAGAATTTTGAAATCAAGGCGCTGCTTAACCAGGAGCCAATGTAGGTCAGCGAGCACAGGGGTGATGGGTGAACGGGACTTGGTGCGAGTTAAGACACGGCCAGCTGAGTTTTGGTTGAGCTCAAGTTTACGTAGGGTGGAATGTGGGAGGCCGGCCAGGAGTGCGTTGGAATAGTCAAGTCTAGAGGTAACAAAGGCATGGATGAGAGTTTCAGCAGCAGATGAGCTGAGGCAGGAGCGGAGACGGGCGATGTTACAGAGGTAGAATTAGGCGGTGTTTGTTATGCTGTGGATATGTGGTCGGAAGCTCATTTCAGGGTCAGATATGACACCAAGGTTGCGAACAGTGTGGTTCAGCCTCAGACAGATGTTAGGGAGAGGGATGGAGTCAATGGATAGGGAACAGAGTTTGTGACGGGGCCTGAAAACAATGGCTTCACTTTTCCCAATATTTAATTGGAGAAAATTTTTGCTCATCCAGAACTGTATGTCAGACAAGCAGTGGAAACTGATGCTGTGTTTTCGGATGAAGTTGCCAAGGGGCAACATGTAGATGAGAAATAGGAGGGGGCCAAGGATAGATCCTTGGGGGACCCCAGAGGTAACGATGCGGGAGCGGGAAGAGAAGCCGTTCCAGGGAAGGGTTGTGTGCGGGCTAGTGCCCCACCAGCTCGAAGATCCTCGGTGAATTAGCAAACCCAATCGCCTCTCAGCACCGCCAGCTGATTATGAGTTATGCACTTGTGTGATACTCTGCCCCATCCGCCCGCTCCCCACGCGCTGGCTCGTGCACGGAGTGAGGTTCCCCAGGATCAGCCCGCCCTCTGGTAGCTCACCTCATTGGCTGCCGCTCTGCCCTGACCCTGGACAGTAATGGGCGGGATTTTCCAATCAGTGTGGGTTGAATCTCCGGCTGTAATGGGATACCCCTAGTGTTAAAGGGGAGTGGAAGAAAGAACCCTGAGCTTGAGTGACAGCAGGCTATTTGACTGCAGGCAGGCATCACAGCTGAGCCCAATCCTGTCCTTGCCCAGCGCAAGCACACTTTCCAGCAAGGGTGACTGATTAGCAACAAGAAGGAGCAGAGCCATTTTCCTGCTTTAAAACAAAGAGGCTATTGTTTACATTCATTTTCATTAAAAAACGCACTGTAACTCCATTTAGAATTAATTAAATCAAAATTACATTAATGATGTTTACTAATTAGAAGATGTCAGATGTGTCCGAACTTGCTGCTCGCTGCTCTAATAGTTATCAATCACAGAATATGATCGAGATGAATATAGATGGAGGGAGAGAGGAATTCCGGAAGAGGTCGAAAGTTTATTCCACTCCTGGTATTCCAGAGGGCCTGATCATTCGCCCTCTGCTTTCTTCCACCTGTTAGAGTTGGGTTTTGAACAATATTTTCTTTAGCTGCATTTAGTGCTGGTCGGGGGGGGAGATGTTAGTGCCAGAAAACTGAAGACCTTTCTTCAGGCTCCCAGTGTCGGTGTTGAGTGCTTCACAGGTCAGGTACAGCCGAGGAAACCCCTCTCCAGCACCTCAGCCAAGTGGGCAGTCTTCCTCGGTGCAGCCAGACATGGGTACATCCGCAGGCTATCCCACAATGGCAGGCATCACAACCTAGCTTAATCCAATCCTCGAACAGATTCCATGCATGTGCAATTTGTATAATTAGGGGGATACCGGGCAGGTTTTGCAAGTTGCAAGATTGGATGTTGTGCCTTCTACTTAGCACAGACAATCGAGAGTCAATGGTGGCATCACCACCGATCCCCTCTGTACTTCAGTCCCACGCTCCTGATCTTCGGTCACCCAGTTCGGAGGGGAGTGGGCGGGTCGGGGGACCTCCTCGTGGGACTGCTCCTGGGCCTGGCCAAAGTGGCCATTAACTGGTCCAGGCAGCGGGCGGTCGAGGGGGTCGTTCAGCCCGATTGCCCGCCTCTCTTCCGCGGCCACATTTGCGCCCGGGTGGCCCTGGAGATGGAGCATGCCGGCACGCTCGAGGCCTTCCGCGACCAGTGGGTGCCGCGGGGACTGGAGTGCAGCATCACCCCGGCCAATGTAATTTTAATTTGATTTGATAAGTTTTATTTAAAGTTCTGTTAATTTACAGTTAATTGTTTCAACAAAAAGAGGACCACCGATCCCCTGACTGTGATAAACTAACTCAGCGCGGACACAGGCAGAACTGTGGACCCCCATGGTTTCCAGGACTCAACTTGCATCAATGTGACCAAAGTTCAATGTAACTTTGGATCAATTGGGCTTGTACTCACTGGAGTTTAGAAGAATGAGAGGGGATCTCATCAAAACTTATAAAATTCTGACAGGACTAGACAGACTAGATGCAGGGAGGATGTTCCCGATGGTCGGGGAGTCCAGAACCAGGGGTCACAGTCTAAGGATAAGGGGTAGGCCATTTAGGACAGAAATGAGGAGGAATTTCTTCACCCAGAGAGTGGTGAACCTGTGGAATTCTCTACCACAGAAGGCAGTAGAGGCCAATTCATTAAATATATTCAAGAAGGAGTTGGATATATTTCTCAAGGCTAAAGGGATCAAGGGATATGGGGAGAAAGCAGGGACCGGGTACTGAATTTGGATGATCAGCCATGATCGCATTGAATGGCGGAGCAGGCTCGAGGGGCCGAATGGCCTACTCCTGCTCCTAGCTTCTATGTTTCTATGTAACCGGAGCAACAACAACAACTTGCCCTTATGTCGTGCCTTTACTGTGAAGACATGTCCCGAGCACTTCCCAGAAGGTGTAATGAAAAACACCCAGGGCACTGGGCCAAACCAGGAGATATTAACAAGGATGACCCAGGGGCACTGGGCCAAACCAGGAGATATTAGCAGGATGACCCGGGACACTGGGCCAAACCAGGAGATATTAGTAGGATGACCCGGGACACTGGGCCAAACCAGGAGATATTAGCAGGGATGACCCGGGACACTGGGCCAAACCAAGAGATATTAGTAGGGACGACCCGGGTCACTGGGCCAAACCAGGAAATATTAGCAGGATGACCCAGGGCACTGGGCCAAACCAGGAGATATTAGCAGGGATGACCCAGGACACTGGGCCAAACCAGGAGATATTAGCAGGGATGACCCGGGGCACTGGGCCAAACCAGGAGATATTAGCAGGGATGACCCGGGACACTGGGCCAAACCAGGAGATATTACTAGGGACGACCTGGGACACTGGGCCAAACCAGGAGATATTAGTAGGGACGACCCGGGACACTGGGCCAAACCAGGAGATATTAGTAGGGATGACCTAAAACTTGGTTAGAGAGTTGGGGTTTTAAGGAAGGTCTTAAAAGAGGAGAGGGAGGTGGAGAGACAGAAGCCTCGATTTTAACCTCTCTATTGATTTTAATGGCACATAAAATTGGACGGGGTGTAAAACTGGTGTCCGCCCTGAACCCGTTGCATTCCCGGGGTGGATTACGTTAAAATCTGGGTTAGATGCATTTTAGGGAAGGAATTCCAGAGCGTGAGGCCAGGGCAGATGAAGACAAGGCCCTCCATTTTTGATTGATCCGTGGAAAAGGAGCTTCAGAATCAACAATCTGATTAACAAAATGCGGAGAGTGTTTGGAACGGTCGAAAGATGAGCGAGGGCAGGCTTGGCTCAGTGTGGAGCACAATCCCGCACATCGCTCTTCCCTAAACTGGGCTCAACTCCAAAGCTTGGTTTCAACATTGAACAAAAGTAGGAACAGGTAATGTTTGGTTCCTCGGGGCACCATCAAAGCCAAGATCCAATCCAACCCAGGGGAAGCCCTCCTCTCGTCTCCATCTCGGAGAATCCTCCATGAAATGGGTTTGGTCCAATGTCAATCCAGTTCCACGCGGACACTGGCCCACAGGCGAACTGCTGGACTCTGTGCCAATTGAAGCTAAATTGGCAATTCCACTCCGTTTATACAAAGACACCTTATATGGGAATTGGAAATGTCACTCTGGTACAGTTTGATGCAATACCAAACATCTAATCCACGCTGAACTTAGAGCTCAAGGAATGCTTGACGCCAACACTGAGTGGGGAAGGATCTGTCGTCACGACTGAATGAGTTTAAAATAAAACCGCCCTCCCCGTCCCAGCCTGGGGCAGTTTCTCTCAATTAGTAGCAATGTCTCTGAGGGAGTGCTGCACTGTCGGAGGCGCCAACCTTAAGACGAGATGTTAATCCAAAGCCCTGCCTGCCGGTTAAGATGGATGTTAAAGATCCGATGCCACTATCAGAGGAAGAACAAGAAGTTCTGGTGTCAAGCCCAACATTCGCCCTTCAATCAAACCAATAAACAACAGATTGTCCGGTCATTCACCCCATTGCTGTTTGTGGGATCTTGCTGTGCGGGGAACAGATGCTGAGTTTGCCACATGACAGTCCGTGCACTTCAGAGTAATTCGATGAAGTACTTGGAGCTACTTCTGAGAGATGTGATAAGGCGCTATCAGAATGCGAGTCTCCCTTCCTTCCCGTTCCTAAATACCAGCAGGAGCCTAAAGTCGCGGCTCAGTAAAGCACCAGTATCCTTGGCTGGGTGGGCACCTTTGCTCAGTTTTCTCCTCGACCTATTTTGACCCCGGAATCACAGCATCAAACGGCGAATCTTGTTCGCATCGCTTCCCGTTTTGAAGATGGAGTCAGCCAGGCGCGGAAGGTCATTTGGAATCTTCGTTAGCTAATGTGATCACTCACACAAATAAAACAGGAATTAAAAGATCAAAGACAGAGAGAATTTGGACTAATCTAGCACCTCCTCACTTCAACGTGTCCCAAAGTGCTTCGTAACCAGTGAATTATTTTGACGTGAGTGAAGCCACTGTTGTTTTTGTAAATGTGGCAGCTAATTTGTGCACAGCAAGATCCCACAAGCAGCAAATGAGGTAAGCAGCCAGATAATCTATTTTTGGTGATGTTGGTTGAGGGATCAATAGTGTCCAGGACACCGGGGAGAACTCCCCTGCTCTTCTTCAAAATAGTGCCGTGGGATCTTTTACATCCACCCGAGAGGGCAGACTTGAAATTTTTCTTTATTCGTTCCTGGGATGTGGGCGTTGCTGGCAAGGCCAGCATTTATCACCCATCCCTAATTGCCCTTGAGAAGGTGGTGGTGAGTCGCCTTCTTGAACCGCCGCAGTCCGTGTGGTGAAGGTGCTCCCACAGTGCTGTTAGGGAGGGAGTTCCAGGATTTTGACCCAGCGACGATGAAGGATCGGCCGATATATTTCGAAGTCAGGATGGTGTGTGACTTGGAGGGGAACTTGGAGGTGGTGGTGTTCCCATGCACCTGCTGCCCTTGTCCTTCTAGGTGGAAGAAGTCACGGGTTTGGGAGGTGCTGCCGAAGAAGCCTTGGCGAGTTGCTGCAGTGCATCTTGTAGATGGTAGATGGCATCTCATAATGTCTCCCGTACTCAAACAGGCCACTCACTGGACTCACACATGAAGTCACTTGGGTGAGGTGCCATAGGGGCGTCTCGTGCCCAGCGATCCATACGGCCATACAAGTGGCGTTAAAAACTGCCTCGAGGGTCTTGTCTTGCACAGGAAGTGATGTCAGGTGTTATTACTGGGTCACACGGTGGAGATTTAATTAGTAGGATTGCTGCACTTAATTGAAAACCAATTAGAAGCTGATGGATTTTGATTAGCAATTTAAATTTTTTTAATATATAATTTGTATTAACCAGTTTCAGGCAGATGTGGAGGGTGCTGAGTGTGTCAGTGAGGCAACGTGGAAATTACATTTTAATGCAGCTTGCACTGAGCCAGTGGCTGTTCTATCTGACACCAGTCAACTCCCTCGGTTAAAAGGTATAAAGTACAGCAGCCCGGGCTCCGAGCGCTACCCACTGCGTCTCCCTGCCAGCCCAATAAGCCAGCAGCGCGGAGCAACCTTTACATTAACAATGGAAGAATTTTTAGGACGAGGTAAACACGTTTAGCCCTTTTTGATATCTCTCAATCGCATCTCCCGCCAGAGATACAAGTCCATGTGGTTACCCTTATCACCGGGGCACTGAGCCACCTTTCCATGGACCCATTCATAGCCTGTCTGGGTAACTGATTTCACAACTGAAATCTCAGTTCCTCTTTAAGTGTAGAAGTTCCCCTGCTTTTCTTCTTCACAAGACAGTCACAGAGAAGGAAGGCCATTCAGCCCAGCTTAATTCATCGATCCAGAAATGACACTACCATCGCCCCAATGTAGCATTCAATTCTTTCATAAATCAGTCCAGAGTTTCTCCTCCCACACTCTCCCTGGAGACCTAATCCCAGTGTTGATCTCTACTTGAGGAAGAGCTTCCTGCTATCAGTCCGAGATTTACATTTTACTAGTTTGAGCCGGTGTCCTATTCCCAATGTTTAAGTTAATGTTTTCCATACCATTTAATCTCTTATCGACCTCGACAAGATCACTTCTCAGACGCCGACTCTCCCGGCGGAAAAGCCCAAACCTCTCCTGTCATTCCTCACAACTCAGCACCTTGACACTGGGGATCAGATGTGTAGATCTTCCCCGTCTTCAGTGTCTTCCTTGTGTCTTGGTGACCAGAACTGAAAAGAAAAACTTGCATTTCTATATCGCCTTTTGTAATGTATATACCTTTAAGGGGAGAACTACTTTTTACAGCTCATGTATACTGTAGTACCGGCAGTGACCACACCTGTATATAACGCTGAGTAGTAATCTGTTCAGATCAGTTGCAGTCTGAGCCACGTTGAGTAAACACCTGTTGTACCGTTCTCCGCAGTCTGTGTCTTATACACGGACGTAACATTGGCGACGAGGCAGGTTCGAACCTACCTGCAACTCTGCATCACCTCCTGGGGATTCGTTCCTGGAGATCAGTGGATTGGAGGTCAAGGCCAGAGACTCGGGCGTCGACCACGGGCAACCGCCCAGTCATCCAGCAGAGACTCGAGAATTGCGGGGGAGGCTGTCGAGAGCCAGGCTTCGCTTTCCAGTCGAGGTGGTCCAGCGAAACGGGCTGGCAACAGGTAGTGCGCAGACCCTTCCCGGACAGCGGCGGGCTAGAGCCGGACCGAGCGGCACAGCAAAGGGCCGAGCAGCGTCGACGGGGGAGAGAGAGACAGGGCAGAGTGCACAGGGTGCAGCTGGTGCTCAGGGGCCGAGCAGCGTTGGAGAGAGGGAGAGAGAGATGCGCAGAAACCCGCGAGGCGCTGCCATTTCCACGAGGACCGCCGAGAGCGGCGTTGGCAAAAGCGCAGGAGAATCGCGCGAAACCTACAGGGCACTGCCATTGCCACGAGAACCGCCGGGAGCGGCATCGGCAGCAGCGGGGGAGGAAGGAAAACGCGGGAGACGCCATTTTAAGCCATTGGGAGACGCCATTTTAAACCACACCCAAAATGCCGAAGAGTGGCAGTATCACCGCATTTGACAATGAAGTCGAAGATTGGACTACATATGTCAAATGAATAGAGGTGTATTGCGAGGCAAATGAGGTGTCAGATGACAAGAAAGCATCGGTATTGTTAAATTTAATGGGTGCAAAGACGTATGGTTTATTACGAAATCTAGTAACCCCAACGAAGCCAATGGAAAAGAGTTTTGAAGACATAGTAACGATACTAAAGGAACATTTAAACCCCACACCGCTGCTGATAGCAGAAAGATTTAAGTTTCACAAACGGAACCAGCATAAGGATGAAAGCAATGCTGATTATTTAACAGAACTGGGCAAACTATAGAAACACTGCCAGTTTGGAGCGGGACTGGCAGATACCTTAAGGGACAAGTTTGTGTGTGGGCTTCAAAGTGAAGGAACCCAGAAACGGCTTTTATCTGAAAAGGACCTTACGCTGGAAAAGGCTTTCAGCATTGCGGTACCATATGAAGCAGCAGCACGGGGCGTTGCAGAGATACAACAGAGACCGCAAGAATATGGCACAAACGAAGTGTCATATGGAACAGAGAAGTGCTATCGCTGCGGCAGAAAAACACACGACCAGAATGATTGCTGGTTCAAAGACAAAGTGTGCAGACAGTGTGGAAAAGTAGGACACATAGCACGAATCTGCAGGTCGGGAAAGAAAACCAGCAATAAGAAACCTACCAAAGGAAAGTACCAGAAGGTACATAAGATGACAGAGAATAGTTCAGGTGAACAAAAGAGTGATAACGACTCCGAAAGCAGGGAACTGAGTTGTCTGAAACTACATAATGTGATCACAACGGAGGATCACTGAACCATTTGGGTCACTCTCAAGATAGCAGGAGTCCAGGTAAAGATGGAATTGGACACAGGATCAGCCCTAACAGTCATAAACCGACGGGACTATGAGCGGCTATTCTCATGCATACCCTTGAGAGACACAAAAATTATTTTGAAGACGTACACGGGGCAAAAAGTCTACCCCAAAGGAAAAATAAGGGTGACCGTTATATATAACGGTAAGGAAACACCAAAACTAGACCTGTATGTATTGCAAGATGGAGGACCACCATTACTGGGACGTGAATGGATCCGGAAAATACAATTGGATTGGCATTCCATTCAGGCACTGAATGTGGCTGACAAAAAGGACGACGACGTCACACCTGGGCGACTGTCAAAGATCCTAACTGACGCAAAAGAAGTGTTCCAGCAAGGACTCGGAACACTAAAAGGCATGACAGCGATGATTAAAATTGAAGAAAACGCAAGTCAAAAATTTTTTTAAGGCCAGACCGGTACCTTATGCGATCCGCCCAGCAGTCGAAGCAGAGCTGGAGAGTCTGGAACGTTCAGGTGTACTGTCCAAGGTAGACTGGAGCGAGTGGGCTACACCCATCGTCCCTGTGATGAAAAAGTCGTTGAGCAGCACGCCTGGGGAACCAAAGAAGGTTCGCATCTGTGGGGACTTTAAGGTAACAGTGAACCCGTTCCGCCACACCATACAATATCCACTTCCGCGGATTGAAGATATTTTCACCTCGCTATCTGGAGGGAAACGCTTCACTAAGATTGATCTGGCCCAGGCGTATCTGCAAATGGAGGTAGAAGAAGCATCAAAAAAATACCTCACAATCAACACCCATAAAGGTCTCTACCAATACAACCGGCTGGTATTCGGGGTAGCATCAGCTCCGGCTATTTGGCAGAGGGCAATGGAACAAGTCCTGCAAGGGATCCCAGGGACCCAGTGTTATTTGGACGACATCCTGGTCACGGGTGAAAATGACAGTGATCACCTTGCCAACCTGGAGCAGGCGCCCACTAGATTGCAGGAATATGGGCTCCGAGCTAACCGCCCCAAATGCGAGTTTTTTAGAAAACAAATCTCATATTGTGGCCACGCTATCAATAAAGAGGGGTTACATAAGTCCCCAGAGAAGATTGAGGCAGTAGTCAAGGCTCCAGCACCGGAAAATGTGTCACAACTGAGGTCGTTCCTCGGGCTGGTAATCTACTACCATAAGTTCTTGCCAAATTTGTCTACAATACTACACCCACTGAACACCCTACTGCAAACTGGGGTGCCATGGAAGTGGAGTGACAAATGTAGACGAGCTTTCCAGAAGAGCAAAACACTAATCACATCGAAAGAGGTATTGGCCCATTACAGACCAGCATTAGCAATTCGGTTGGCATGTGATGCGTCACCCTATGGCATTGGAGCGGTGCTGTCGCACAAATTCTCGGATGGCTCAGAGAGGCCAATAGCCTTTGCGTCACGATCACTAACCTCAGCCGAGCGTAACTACGCCCAGATTGACAGGGAGGCCCTCAGCCTAGTGTGGGGAGTGAAAAAGTTCAATCACTATCTGCACGGGCAGAAATTCACCTTGCTGACTGATCACCAGCCTCTTGTCTCCATTTTTAATCCGAAGAAGGGCGTTCCGGTGATGACTGCGCAATGACTACAAAGATGATCACTTTTTCTAGGGGCGCACCACTATGAGATTGAATATAAGGGCACGGAACAGCATGGAAATGCTGATGGGCTATCACACCTGCCACTGCCTGCTGCAGAGGAAGCACCAGCAGTGGATCCTGTCGAAATATTCCATTCGACTATAGTTGAATACCTACCGGTAACTAACGCTTGTATCGAAAAGGAAATCCGAAATGACCCGACACTGTCTCGGGTATATGATTTGACGGTGAAGGGATGGCCAGCACATGGTGACTCACTGTTGCAAGCATTCTCGACAAGGAGAGAACAGCTGTCAGTGTGCCGGGGGACCTTGATGTGTGGATCCCGAGTGGTAATTCCACCCAAGTTAAGGGATAGAGTGCTCAATGAGCTTCATGAGGGTCATCTGGGAGGGGTAAAAATGAAAAGCCTAGCCAGGGCTTATGTGTGGTGGCCGATGTAAAGTCTGTGGGTTGTTTAGTTAATTAATACACAGACTCCAAGAGTAACTTAAAACAGGACTTTACTATTCGAAGGTCAGGGCGAATCTGCCCAATAACTCCTGGCACAACACTTATATACTGGTGTGGTCACCGTCGGTATTACCGTATACAGAAGCCAAACAAAGTAGTGCCACACCTAAAATAGTTCTCTTAAAGGTGAACGGTTACATACAATAGTTCTCTTAAAGGTAGACGGGTACATACACTACAATCCTCCCTTTTTAGCTTACAACATACTTATTCCCCATTAAACATAACATATAATCAACTTCATGTAAAACAATTCACAGATATAGTCTCTGCGGGAAACAGTTCACAGATTCAGTCTCTGCGGGAACAGTTCACAGATTCAGTCTCTGGTCTTGACTCGGTCCGAACAACATCTCTGTGGTGTAGCCGGTTCACATTTCTAGCGTGACTCATCCAATAGTCTTTCCCTTGGCTTAACAGCTTGAACTTCCGTCCTGCTGAACCAGCAGTGCTGACTTTTACAAACAGCTGGACTGCCTTGGTAATTTTTCCTACTTTCCAACTGATTTGGCCCCCTTCGTAGGGCCCACGTGCATGATCTGATAGAAGTGATAATGATTTAGATGGTTATCGTCTTCTGCTTCGTCTTTTTCTTTTCTGCTTCTTGGAGACTCTCGGGGCTCCCTTATCCGCTGCCAGCTGTAGCGCCACCATCTCCCTATGTTCCTTAGACTTTAAGTGCTTCATCCTGATTTCTGCACTTTAGGAGTTTTCATCACAAGCTGGGCAGACCAAGTCATCGTAATATTCCGTGTCACTCAACAGGTCATGTTAATATTCGGTGTCGTCCTGAGCTAGTCTAGTGAGAGGGCCTGCTACTTCTTCCATACCCAACTGGACGTTACCCGACCGTTGTTCCCTCCCTAGACATCTTTCCTGAAGAGACTTCTTCATGCGTTCATATTCATCCCGCTCTTCCTGGGTTTCCTGCAAATCCTTCACTAATGACCTCGTTTGTGATTTCAATACTTCCCCTTCCCTCGGGGATTGATTGATCAGGCTATTCAATCCTTCTACTGGAGCAGCTGTTTCAACATTCTGCTGTTCACATTGACGTGATTCAGCGTACTTTTGGCATCCCTGTAAAATCTGTGTTGCAACCTCAGCTATTTCCATAACTTTTGAGAGCTCCGAACTCCTTCCCTTTGAAGATTGAAGCTCGTGTTCAGATTGTTCCCATTGTAGAGTCTTGTCCTTCAGCATATGAAGGAGTTGGCTGACCGTTAACTCTTCCACGGGAACACTGTGGGTCAGAGTCTTCTCCATTTCATCCACCTTTTCCTCCAATGCTTTCACCTTCTTTTCCTCTTGTACTTTGGCTTCCAGCGCTCGGAGAAGTTGCGCCTTGATGCTCTCTAGCTCATGTTCAGAGGCCATTCTTACAGTCTCTGTGTTTCTTACAGTTCCGTTTTCTTCCACTGAACGGATTCCCAGTTGAATCTGTTCTTCAAGTTGTTGAATCTCGGTCATTGCCGCCCCATATTTGTCTTTCACCTCTAATTTCTCATCTATGGATGGAACTTCTACCGATGAGTCTGTCTTGGCCTTGAGCTCATCAAGAATTTCCTGCAGCCTTTGGACTTCTTGCTCATGTTCAACCTTCAGTTGCTCATATGCTTCCACTGAAACTAGCTTTTCGGAGGTTGCCGAGTTAACCCCTTCCAGAATTGTAGCCTGGGCCTGTTCATACTGTTCTTTCAACTTCTCACACTCTGCTTGTAAGGAGTCGTAGAGAAGAACTGGAATAAAATCCTGGCTTCCTGAAGATTCCTCTTCATTTGCTTCTTGCAAATATTCTAACTCCTGAACAGCATAAGGGAGATGTGATCGGTAATTGGTCACGATGGCTCTATGGTCGCTCTCTGCTTGAGCTAGCTGCTTCTGTTGTCTTTCCAGATTCTCCCATTCGGTGTCATAGAACTTTTTCATTGTTTTCATCTCTTGTACGAGACGGTAACTCAATTGTTCTAATTGTTGTCGTAATTTGAAATAAGTTTGAGTCCGAGCTCGGTGTTCTTCCGTCATGGATATGTCCGTAACTTGAACAGGCTCAGAATTTTCTGTCAAACTAGGTTGTCGTTGTTCGGTGGAGTTCTGCTCTGAAACTTTGTTCTTCTCTGGAGCATAAGCCTTTATGCATGCCTTCGTTTTTCCAACCTTCGTCGGCAAGTCCATTTCAGCCTTGTCTTTCATATTTGGGTTGGTCTTATCGTCATCCGTTTCAGAATCTGAGCTGATTGTCTGCACCGAGTCCTCACTTGTTATGGCTTTTAGATAGTGCCATTCCATGTCTATTTTCTTGATCCACTCCCGTCCTAGAAGTGGTGGTCCTCCCTCATGTAGTACGTATAAGTTCATTCTTGGGTGTTCTTTACCCCTATCTCTCACTTTGACTCTTATCTTTCCCATGGGGTATACTTTATGCCCCGTGTATGTCTGCAATACGAACTTGGTATCTCTTAAGGGTATATGTGAGAATAGCCGGTGGTAATCCCTTCGATTTATGACTGATAGAGCTGATCCAGTGTCCAACTCCATTTTCACTTGGATTCCAGCTATTTTTAGCATGACCCAGATAGTTTGTAGGTCAGCTTCCTTACTCACTTTGTGAATTCTCAGACTACCCAGCTCCTGGCCGTTTGGGTCTGAGTCTGAATTCTGTTCGTCTGAACTCTTCTCAGCCACCTTGTGTACCTTGTTGTACTTTTCCTGTGATGGCTTCCTTTGGTTGTTGGTCCTTTGGTTGTTGGTCTTCTTCCCTGACCGGCATACCTTAGCTATGTGACCCAGTTTGCCACATTTCCTACATTCCTGGTTCTTAAACCAGCATTGGTTCTGGTCGTGTGTTGTCTTCCCACAACGATAGCATTTCGTTGTACCCGAAGTAATTTGCTGCACCCTGAGTGCTGCTGCCTTTAGCTGCATTTCTGCCGTTCCTTTCGCTGCGGCTTCGTTCGATGCAGCAATAAGGACAGCCTTCTCAAGTGTAAGATCGTTCTCTTCGAGCAGTCGTTTTTGTGTTTCTTCCTTCGACATTCCGCACACGAATTTGTCTCGCAACGCCTCTGTCAGATTCCCTCCAAACTGGCAGTGTTTCGCTAGTCTACGCAGTTCGACCAAGTATTCTGCGTTGCTTTCGTCTTTCCTTTGCGTTCTCGCATAGAATTTGAATCGTTCCGCCAACATCAACGGTGTGGGGTTCAAGTGATCCTTCAGAACAGTCACAATATCATCGAAAGTCTGATCCGCCGGTTTAGCTGGTGCTAGTAGATGCTTCAAGAGCTCGTATGTCTTCGCGCCCATCGAGTTTAGCAAGGTTATAGCTTTGTCATCTTCTTCTATTTTATTGGCCTCACAATAGATCTCAATGCGTTCCACATACGTGGCCCAGTCTTCTACCTCGGAATTAAAATCGTTGATGTTACCACGCTTGGGCATCTTCCTCTCTTCCTGATAATACCACGAATTATTTCTTTAAATTTTTTTTTTCCAAGATGGCGGTTCCCGCGAAAATGGCGGTTTCCCGCGCTTATCTTCTCTCCCCGCCCACTTCAATGGCAGTTCCCCGCTTCTGTCTTCTCCGCCTAATGGCGGCTTCCCGCGTTTCTTCCCCTGGCGGGAGGGGTACACTTTCCCCACGGGCGACGGCCGCTGGCTTTCAGGTTCACAGCCTGCGCGTCGGCTTCAGTGCTTTCTCTTTTCTCAGCAGGGCAACCGGCGCTGGGTACACCCCGTTGACGGCGAACAGTTTCAGCCGCTGGGCTGGCTCTCGCTCAGTTCCCCTTGCTCGGGCTCTGTCTCTCTCCCGCTCGCTCAGCTCTACCGGCGCTGGGTACACCCCGTTGACGGCGAACAGTTTCAGCCGCTGGACTGGCTCTCGCTCAGTCTCCCTTGGTTGGCTCTGCCTCTCCCGCTCGCTCGGCTCCCAATCGCGCCTCCCAGCCCTCTCGCAGTCCGGTGCTTCCCTCCCCGGCTGCGGCTGAGTTTTTATATCTTCCCGCGCCTACGCTCCCGGTCGCAGCACTTCGTGGCTTCGGTCGCTGCCCGGCCTTTTTCGCCGGTCGCGGTCTAGCTGTCTCACGACGCCATTGCGTCCCCAGCCTGTCTGTACCGCGGCTTCCTTGCTCCACGCTGCCCCAGTCTCAGCGCCCCTGGGCCCAACTTCTGTCCGGCTCCTTTCCCCCTCGACCGTGGTCGAGTGCACCGCCCTTATCCTCCGGTTATTCTTTTTATTTTTCCCTTACTCACAGTCACCGTGGCTGCCTTGCTTCTCGTGCTGATCGGCTCACTCCTCACCATGGCAGAAGGGACAGTCAGTGCCTGTTGCTGATGGAAGTCTTTGTCTCTGAATTCTTCCTCCTTTCCAGCTCTGCAGACTCGAGTTTTCTCCCAGCAGAATGACGAGGGCGGTTGCCTCTTCTCGACGCTCGTTAACTGCTTCGGAAGTATTGTTGCCGCAGGGTACGATCGGACTCGTCGCCACTGTAAAGTCTGTGGGTTGTTTAGTTAATTAATACACAGACTCCAAGAGTAACTTAAAACAGGACTTTACTATTCAAAGGTCAGGGCGAATCTGCCCAATAATTCCTGGCACAACACCTATATACTGGTGTGGTCACCGTCGGTATTACCGTATACAGAAGCCAAACAAAGTAGTGCCACACCTAAAATAGTTCTCTTAAAGGTGAACGGTTACATACAATAGTTCTCTTAAAGGTAGACGGGTACATACACTACAGCCGGGAATCGATAAACAAATCGAGGACCTGACCAAGAGCTGCTCAGGATGCCAGAGAGTCCAAAATGCACCACCACAGGCCCCTCTACACCCATGGGAGTGGCCCTCATCTCCATGGCAACGGGTGCATATTGATTTTGCTGGTCCATTCATGGACTCAATGTTTTTAATAGCCATGGATGCGCACTCGAAATGGCCTGAGGTCATCAAAATGTCCTCCACCACCACGGAGAAAACTATTGCAGTCCTACGGACCATTTTTGCCAGGAATGGCTTGCCAGAACAGATTTGCTCCGACAACGGACCACAGTTTGTGTCCGAAGAGTTCCGGAGGTTCTTGAAAAAGAATGGGGTAAGGCATTACACATCCGCCCCGTATCATCCAGCCACAAATGGATTGGCTGAGAGGTTCGTACAAACCTTTAAGAAGGCAATAAAGGCTATGTACAATGACAACATTCCGCTGCAGCACAAGGTGGACAATTTCCTGTTCGCCTACCGGAATGCAACACATGCAGTCACCAACCAGGCCCCAGCCATGATGTTCTTTAACCGAAGGTTAAGATCTCGCCTGGATTTGCTCAGACCAAACGTACGAAGAGATGTTGAGAGTAAGCAATTCCAGCACATCCATGAGAAGCCAACAAGGAGCTTCAATGTAGCGCAACCAGTCTTGGCCCGCGACTACCGAACAGAAAAATGGCAGCCAGGAACGATATGCACACGGCAGGGCCCACTAATGTACACAGTGGACGTTGGGGAGAGCATCGTGAGATGCCATGCTGACCAGATCCTAGAGTCACAGGAACAAGTCAACCCCATGCCTCGCCCATACGTACCTGGTGATGAACCCGACGTACAGGTCGCATCTACCCCAGAAACAGTAACATCGGAAGCTGATGAACCAACCGACGACAGGGGACCAGAATCGCCTCCGCACCAAGAGCAAGACACTCGGGAAAGGCGCTATCCAGAAAGGATCAGGAAGCCTCCCCAAAGACTGAATTTATAAATAGACTATTTTCAGCTAATGTTGCATGTTAAAAGTGTTAATTGTAATTAGTTTGATATTTAATTGTTAAATGAGTGTTATGGTACTGTTAATCTATAAGGGGAGAAATTGTAATGTATGTACCTTTAAGGGGGGAACTACTTTTTACAGCTCATGTATACTGTAGTACTGGCAGTGACCACAACTGTATATAACGCTGAGTAGTAATCTGTTCAGATCAGTTGCAATCTGAGCCACGTTGAGTAAACACCTATTGTACTGTTCTCCGCAGTCTGTGTCTTCTTATACACGGACGTAACACCTTTCATGTCCACCAGACGTCCCAAAACGCTTTACAGCCAGTGAAGTACTTTTTGAAGTGTAGTCACTGTGGTAATGTAGGAAATGTGGCAGCCATTTTGCGCACAGCAAGCTCCCACAAACAGCAATGTGATAATGACCAGATAATCTGTTTTAGTGATGTTGGTTGAGGGATAAATATTGGCCCAGGACACTGGGAAGAACTCCCCTGCTCTTCTTTGAAATAGTGGCCATGGGATCTTTTACGTCCACCTGAGGGAGCAGACGGGGCCTCGGTTTAATATCGCATCTGAAAGACGGCCTCTCCGACAGTGCAGCACTCCCTCAGTACTGCCCCTCCGACAGTGCGGCGCTCCCTCAGTACTGCCCCTCCGACAGTGCAGCACTCCCTCAGTACTGCCCCTCTGACAGTACGGCGCTCTCTCAATACTGCCCCCCGACAGTGCGACACTCCCTCAGTACTGCCCCTCCGACAGTGCAGCGCTCCCTCAGTACAGCCCCTCTGACAGTGCGGCGCTCCCTCAGTACTGCCCCTCCAACAGTGCAGCGCTTCCTCAGTACTGCCCCTCTGACAGTGCAGCGCTCCCTCAGTACTGCCCCTCCGACAGTGCAGCGCTCCCTCAGTACTGCCCCTCTGACAGTGCAGCACTCCCTCAGTACTGCCCCTCCGACAGTGCAGCGCTCCCTCAGTACTGCCCCTCTGACAGTGCAGCGCTCCCTCAGTACTGCCCCTCCAACAGTGCAGCGCTCCCTCAGTACTGCCCCTCCAACAGTGCAGCGCTCCCTCAGTACTGCCCCTTCAACAGTGCAGCGCTCCCTCAGTACTGCCCCTCCGACAGTGCAGTGCTCCCTCAACACTGCACTAGAGCATCAGCCTGAATTTTTGTGCTCAAGTCTCTGGAGTGGGGCTTGAAACCAACAACTGTTCTGACTCAGAGGCGAGAGAGAGTGCTACCCACTGAGCCACAGCTGACACCAGGTCTGACCAGATCGCTGTTTGATCATGACTTTCTCTGACTTGTAGTCCACTGTTATCATGATGTGGTTCAGCATTGTTTTGGCTTTATTGATTGCTGTTCTGCATTGGTTGGACGTGTTTAGTGTTGAGTCTATTAACACGCCAAAGTTGATTTCAACTTCATCCTTAGCCATGTCGAAGACATGTGTTTTCTATCCGATGTGCTGCACTTTGAACCTGTCTGTATTACATTTCATCTGCCATTGTCCTACTCTTGTATATATTTTGTCCAACTCATTGTGTAATCTCTGGGCTGTCTCCTCCAATTCCACTACCTGTCCCAGTTTGTTAGCATTTGCAAATTTGTTCACTTTACATTGAGTTTGTGAATCCAAGTCTTTGATGTAAATTGGAAACAGCAGTGGTCCCAACACCAAGCCCTGGGGCCCCCCACTCACTATCCCCACCTCCCTGCCCCGCATTGTGGCATAACTCTTCGAACCAGTTCCTGTTGTTTTCTACCCTTCGGCCAGTTTCTTATCAATTCCCAAGTATTCCCACAAATCCCTACAGCTTTAAGTTTAACGAGGAACCTTTGATGTGGAACTTTATCACAGCGTTTTGGAAATCTAGGTACAGAGTATCTCAATGATGAGCTTGGGTTGTCCAAAGAAATGAAGGAGGGTGGTGAGGCTAGATCTTCCCGTCTGAAACTGTTGGTTACTCCGGTATAATCGATCCCATTATTTTCTAGACTAATGGGTCTGGAGTTGCCTGCGTCTGTTTCATCAACCGTTAAAATATGGGCACCAAATGAGTCTGTTTCCAATCTTCTGGAACCTTCCCAGGGTCCATTAACGCCCTCACAATGATTGTCAAAGCCTCACCTCGTCTCTCTCAACACTCTGGGATAAATCTCATCTCTGGGGATTTATTTGATTTAAGCCATTTTACCTTGTCTAGATTTTCTCCCTCATTTATATCAAAGTCCTGAATTTTGCCTTGATACTCTTTTTTGAGGTGAGGAAATGTTGCTCATGTTGTCCATTGTGACTACTTGGAGGGAGTAATCACCGGGAATATTCACTGTTGTGTGCTCATGCTCGATTTCAAGCCCATTCACATCTTCTAATGTTCTCATCTCTTCTTGGACTGTCCCCTTGCCGCTGTGGTACGGGAAGAATATTTTACCGTTACGTTTTGACTTTTCTTAAATTCATTCTCGGGTTGTGGGCGTCGCTGGCAAGGCTGCCGTTCATTGCCCATCCCTAGTTATCCTGAGAAGATGATGGTGAGCAGCCTTCTTGAACCGCTGCAGTCTGTGTTACAAACTGAGGGGCTTGCGAGGCCAGTTAAGAGTCAACCTGGATCATTAGTCCAGGTCTCTGGGTTACCATAGAAGGGTTCTGTAGAAGGGTTATGACCCAAAACATTGACTCTGTTTCTCTCTCCACGGATGTTGCCTGGCCTGCCGAGTTTTTCCAGCATTTTCTGTTGTTATCTCTGGGTTACTAGTCCAGTAACGTAACCATTACACTAGTCTGAGTTTGTTGATTTGAGCTGTGTATTTGTCCTGTAAGCCCAGCGTTATTCCTTTAAAGGTGTTCCATTTGTCTTCTCCGATCCCTTTGTTTTAATTCTCCCTCATGTTTTTGAATTTAACCCTTTTAAGGTTATAAACCTGGCTCCTAGACTTTGGCACAGGTCATGTTAAACTTGATCATTCAGTGGTCACTGTTCCCAAAGGTGTGATAACTTCCATTTCCCAGGTCATTTGAGAATTACAGGTCAAGACTACCATGTTTTCCAGTGTAAAGGCTTTCCTTATTTCTGCTGCATGGAGGTTCCTGAGGTGATGGGTGGAAGGGCTGAAAGCTTAAGCTGCTTCTGGAATGGCCTCCGAGGGATGTCTGGTCTACTGGGCCTGAATCACCCCGATTCAAGCTTGCTGGACTCACTCAGATGATATTTGCTGTTGGTGCACATTCTCTCGGAGGTGGACAGCCACCATCCCAGGACTCTTTCACCAGGAACATTCCATCAATCGGAAAAAGAAGGGACTTTCGTCCCCCTCAGTGTGGACTGGATTTAGAGCCAGTGTCTGTTGGTGAAAGTATGAATGGACTGCCTGATACAGCAGCCCGTGGGATGTGTTCAATGTTCTGGTTTGCTCTTTCATTTCTTGCCTACTGTCCAAGTGGATTCCACACGCGTCTCTTTGACTGTACTGCACCGCATCGAGTTTTGGGAAGCATTCATACTCTTTTATAAAGCAGCTGTGACCATACCTGGTTAGAGGCAACACTCTAAATCCAGGGAGAAGTTTAGGCTGAGTTGATTTAAAGTTAAGGATACAGTTACAGCTATAGAGAGAAATGTTCCTATTGAAAGCATTGCTCAGACAGAGTCAGCCTGAGTGACGTTAAGGGAGCTGTTAGCCTCCTGGAGGTATATTACAAGCCAGCAAATAGTGAGGAAAACAATCAAGGATGATGTTTGGGGCAATTTAGAGAGAAAGAACTTGCATTTATACAGTGTCTTTCATGACTTCAGCATGTCCCAAAATGCTTTACAGCCATTGAACTGCTTTCTGAAGTGTAGTCACTTTTGTAATTTAGGAAACGCGGTAGCCAACTGCGCACAGCAAGCTCCCACTAACAGCAATGTGATAATGACCAGATAATTGGTTTTAGTGATGTTGGTTGAGGGATAACGATTGGACAGGACAGCGGGGAGAACTCCCCCGCTCTTTTTCCAATAGTGGCCGTGGGATCTTTTACATCCACCTGAGAGGGCAGATGGGGCCTCGGTTTAACGTCTCATCTGACAGTGCAACACTCCCTCAGTACTGCCCCTCCGACAGTGCAGCACTCCCTCAGTACTGCCCCTCCGACAGTGCAGCACTCCCTCAGTACTGCCCCCCGACAATGCAGCACTCCCTCAGTACTGCCCCTCCGACAGTGCAGCACTCCCTCAGTACTGTCACTCCGACAGTGCAGCGCTCCCTCAGTACTGCCCCTCCGACAGTGCAGCACTCCCTCAGTACTGCCCCTCCGACAGTACGGCGCTCCCTCAATACTGCCCCCCGACAGTGCGACACTCCCTCAGTACTGCCCCTCCGACAGTGCAGCGCTCCCTCAGTACTGCCCCTCCGACAGTGCAGCACTCCCTCAGTACTGCCCCTCCGACAGTGCAGCGCTCCCTCAGGACTGCCCCTCCGACAGTGCAGCGCTCCCTCAGGACTGCCCCTCCGACAGTGCAGCACTCCCTCAGTACTGTCCCTCCGACAGTGCAGCGCTCCCTCAGTACTGCCCCTCCGACAGTGCAGCACTCCCTCAGTACTGCCCCTCCGACAGTACGGAGCTCCCTCAATACTGCCCCCCGACAGTGCGACACTCCCTCAGTACTGCCCCTCCGACAGTGCAGCGCTCCCTCAGTACTGCCCCTCCGACAGTGCAGCGCTCCCTCAATACTGCCTCTTCGACAGTGCAGCACTCCCTCAGAACTGCCCCTCCAACAGTGCAGCGCTCCCTCAGTACTGCCTCTCCGACAGTGCAGCGCTCCCTCAGTACTGACACTGAAGAGCAGTAAACTGAGGCCCGCCTGGCTGTCCAGGTGCCTGTTAAAGATCCTCCGGCACTATTGGAATGAGGGCAGGATCTCTCCCAATGTCCTGGTCAACATTCCTCCCTCAACCAACAGCAGGACAACAGACTGAGCGATGAATTCAAACCGCTGGAGCAGGCTGGGTGTCCGTCCACAACAATGTCATTTTCTATTTCCATTTCCAAATAGTTGCTTGTAGTAGAAGTTAGGATGTCAATCTGGGCAACGTGTTAACCAATGTTCCATTTCATCTCTTTTGTGCGCGGTTCCTTTAATTTTGCTGTGGGGCCGGGTATGTGCGGTATCTCACCCAGTGACGGGAGCTGGTGATTGGTCTGTGAGGTATCTCACCCAGTGACGGGAGCTGGTGATTGGTCTGTGTGGTATCTCACCCAGTGACGGGAGTTGGTGATTGGTATGTGAGGTATCTCACCCAGTGACGGGAGCTGGTGATTGGTCTGTGAGGTATCTCACCCAGTGACAGGAGCTGGTGATTGGTCTGTGAGGTATCTCACCCAGTGACGGGAGCTGGTGATTGGTCTGTGAGGTATCTCACCCAGTGACAGGAGCTGGTGATTGGTCTGTGAGGTATCTCACCCAGTGACGGGAGCTGGTGATTGGTCTGTGAGGTATCTCACCCAGTGACGGGAGCTGGTGATTGGTCTGTGAGGTATCTCACCCAGTGACGGGAGCTGGTGATTGGTCTGTGAGGTATCTCACCCAGTGACGGGAGCTGGTGATTGGTCTGTGAGGTATCTCACCCAGTGACGGGAGCTGGTGATTGGCCTGTGAGGTATCTCACCCAGTGACGGGAGCTGGTGATTGGTCTGTGAGGTATCTCACCCAGTGATGGGAGCTGGTGATTGGTCTGTGAGGTATCTCACCCAGTGACAGGAGCTGGTGATTGGTCTGTGAGGTATCTCACCCAGTGACGGGAGCTGGTGATTGGCCTGTGCGGGACCTCGCGATAGTCCCGCGGCCGCGCGCCTTCGGGGAACATTGGTGCTAACCGTTTCCCTCGACTCACCCTCCACCCCCCCACCCCCGCTTTCTCTTTCGCCCAGTGACTCCTTATAGGATTGTAGAATCGCACAGCACAGGAAGAGGCCATTCGGCCCATCGTGCCTGTGCCGGCTCTTTGAAAGAGCTCTCCAATTAGTCCCACTCCCCCCTGCTCTTTCCCCAGAGCCCTGCAAATCTCTCCTTCAAGTATTTATCCAATTCCCTTTTGAAAGTTACTATTGAATCTGCTTCCACCGCCCTTTCAGGCAGCGCATTCCAGATCACAACAACTCGCTGCGTAAAAACAATGTTTCCTCATCTCCCCGCCGGTTCTTTTGCCAATCACCTTCAATCTGTGTCCTCTGGTTACCGACCCTCCTGCCACTGGAAACAGTTTCCGCCTCTCTGCTCCATCAAAACCCTCCTGATTTTGAACGCCTCAATTAAATGTAGCTGGTTGTTTGGTTGCAGGTGCCTGTATCAGTGGCCATGATGAGTCCGCAGGTGATCACCCCCCAACAGATGCAGCAGATCCTGTCTCCGCCCCAGCTACAGGCTCTACTACAGCAGCAGCAGGCTGTCATGTTGCAGCAGGTAAGCAGCACGCTGGCATTGCGCAGGGGAGAGCGACACGAGACCGCTCCTCTCGCACCAACACTGCGTCACACTGTCAGCAGCTTCGGTTTACCCTTTGGCAGCAGTCAGTCACCGACTGACATCAGGGCTCCCAGCGCTTAATCGCTGTTCCACCAGAGCGTTCCCAGCTAAACGGCTCGGTGTTAGTGGGATTCTCAGTATCACTAGATCCTCAAGAGCGGGTTTGACCCCCCAATGTAAGTCCAATCAATCAGCTACCACTGTGGTTCGGGAACACCCCCTCCTTTATCAGATCTCACAGGATATGTCTCTGGAGAATTAGGCTTGTCATGATGTTGCCACTGGCTACACAAAATGCATATCTTCAGCACTAGGCAAACACTCCACCCCCCCGCTTCCCTGCTCCCTCTCCCCCCGCTCCTCCTTCCCCGCTCTCCCCTTCCCCACTCCCCCCTTCTCTGCCCCCTGCTCCCCTCTCCCAGCTCCCCCCTTCCCTGCATCCCCCTTCCCTGCATCCCCCTTCCCCTCACCCCCCCTCCCCCTTCCCCGCTCCCCCCTTCCCCGCTCCCCCTTCCCCGCTCCCCCCCTTCCCCGCTCCCCCCCTTCCCCGCTCCCCTCTTCCCCGCTCCCCCCTTCCCCGCTCCCTCCCCCTCTCCCCGCTCCCCGCTCTTTAAAGCAGCTTCCCGAGCACTGCCAGTGATAACCCTCAATCGCACCAGCTAACTCGGCTGAAGCCCTGTTGCACAGACCAGGAGGACCCGGGTTCAATCCCCGGTCGGTGCAGTGCCAGCTAATCTCAGGTCTGATGGTCGCGGAGGTGCTGCGGTTGGGAGTCAGTGCGCTCCTGAGTGAGGGAGGGAGAGTCCTGTTGCACCCTGGGTGCTCGAGGACGAGGAACGTATCTGCGGAGAAAAAAGCTTAGACGGAAAACTTCCGAACACATGAAAGAAGAATTCATCGGAATGATACTGGGGCTAAAAGGGTTAAATCATGAGGACAGGTTCCACAGACTGGGCTTGTATTCCCTCGAGTTTAGAAGATTAAGGGGTGAACTAACCGAGATGTTTAAGATGATTACAGGAGTTGATCGGGTGGATAGAGAGAAACTATTTCCTCTGGTGGGGGGGAGTCCAGAACAAGGGGGCAGAACCTTAAAATTAGAGCCAGGCCGTTCAGGGATGATGTCAGGAAGCACTTCTTCACACAAAGGGTGGTGGAAATCTGGAACTCTCTCCCCCAAAAAGCTGTTGAGACTGGGGGGGTCAATCGAAAATTCCAAAACTGAGATTGTTAGATTTTTGTTGGGTGAGGGTATCGAGGGTTACGGAACCGAGGCGGGTAAATGGAGATAGGTCGCAGATCAGCCCTGATCTCATTGAATGGCGGAATAGGCTCGAGGGGCTGAATGGCCTCCTCCTGCTCAACGAGAAGGATTCCTGCAATGACACAAAAGGCGAGGAACTGAAGCGAGAAGAGTTAATTCCAGCGGTGTTGGCGCACGCGTGCTGCCCTTCGCTTGCTTTAATCAGTTCCTTTCACTTTAAATGAGCAACCATTCCAAATTAATATATTTCTCGGATCTTTCTAAACATAGCAGTCATCCCGAGCAACATTTTACAGGTTCCTCATCTACATGTCACCAGCACACAATGATCCCACAGACCTTGTAGGATTGCACTGACAGATAATTAACTTTCCACCGAGAATTTAATTGGTGTTGTCTAACACAGAATAGCAGTGAAGTTTGCACTGTGCGCTGGCTATTGTTCTGATATTAATTTTCTGATTGCTTCATCTGTGAGTTTTTTTTTTACCCTGACTGAGATCCTTTGTATTTTCTGTGTGTGTGTTTTTTCCCTTCTTGCGTTTATTAACAGCTTCAGGAGTATTACAAGAAGCAACAGGAACAATTACACCTTCAGCTGTTAACACAGCAACAGCAACAACAGCAGCAACAACAGCAACAGCAGCAACAACAGGCCATCAAACAGCCAAAAGAGGTAGGTTCATCGCGGAAACTGTTGGCGTGTGAGCCCAGGCAGTGGAAGTTGGGTGGCTATTCGACTGTGGAGGCATCGCGATCCTGTTCCCAGCCAACATCCATCCAGGCGCATAACTGAAAATAGGCGCACGCAGATGTGCATGCACACACGCTGCACACACATGCACATAAACATGCACACACACACACACACACACACACACTTTACAGTAGAGTGGCTGATTTTTTTCCTTCGCTTACCCAGGGATGTTGAGGGTAATTGTCGCTCACAATTGAGTGCAGCGAAGATTCACCAGACTGATACCTGGGATGGCAGGAATGACGTATGAGGAGAGATTGGGTCGATTAGACTTATACTCGCTGGAGTTTAGAAGAATGAGAGGGGATCTCATTGAAACTTATAAAATTCTAACAGGACTAGACAGACTAGATGCAGGAAGGATGTTCCCGATGGTCGGGGAGTCCAGAACCAGGGGTCACAGTCTAAGGATAAGGGATAAGCCATTTAGGACAGAGATGAGGAGGAATTACTTCACCCAGAGAGTGGTGAACCTGTGGAATTCTCTGCCACAGAAGGCAGTAGAGGCCAATTCATTAAATATATTCAAGAAGGAGTTGGACATATTTCTTAAGGCTAAAGGGATCAAGGGGTATGGGGAGAAAGCAGGGACAGGGTACTGAATTTGGATGATCAGCCATGATCTCATTGAATGGTGGAGCAGGCTCGAGGGGCCGAATGGCCTACTCCTGCTCCTATCTTCTATATTTCTTATTTCCCTAACTCAGATCAAACCCAGTCTAGCACTCGGCAACTGTAGTTCTGGACCCAGAAGGTGTGAGGTTCGTCAGCTGCTGAGTTTTGAAGCAGGCAGACTGTTTCTTGAGTGATTATTATAGAAAGTTTTAGAAAGTAAACGGACATCATCACGTTTGCCCTCTTATATCTTGTTGTGTTGGGAGATGAGACATTGAATTTTCATCAGCAGCGAACCAGTTATCATAACTCAAACCCTGACTCCACTCGGCTTCTATCGTGTTTCTTCCCCTGACCCTGCCCCCTGTCTCCTGCCCTGATCCCTCCTCCTGCACCAATCCTACTCCCTATCCTCCCTCCTGCTGTCCCCTGATCCCACTCTTATCTCGTTTAGGACTTTATAGGAAGAGGAATGGCAGAGAATGGGGAGGGAGACACTCCTGGAGAAATGGGGCCTTGCTGGAACCTTGCTTGATTATTAGCGTGGCACTGAAAGACGGATTCCCACGAATGTGGCCTGGAGCTAAACATTTACAAGCTTCTGGCAATCTACTGCACTAAACCACAATTAAAGTCTACCTGACCTCAGGATGCCACAGGATTACACAGGATATACAGCACAGAAACAGGCCATTCAGCCCAACCAGTCCATGCCGGAGTTTATGCTCCACTCGAGCCTCCTCCCGTCTTTCCTCATCTAACTCTATCAGTGTAACCCTCTATTCCCTTCTCCCTCATATGTTTGTCCAGCCTCCCCTTAAATCCATCTATACTATTCACCTCAACCACTCCCTGTGGTAGCGAGTTCCACATTCTCACCACTCTCTGGGTAAAGAAGTTTCTTCTGAATTCCCTGTTGGATTTCTTGGTGACTATCTTATATTGATGGCGTCTAGTTATGCTCTTCCCCACAAGTGGAAACATTCTCTCTGTGTCCACTCTATCAAAACCTTTCATCATATTGGAGACCTCTATTGATGTTTACAGCAATTACATGGTGTGGCCTTAATGCAACTCAATAGCTGAGCCACAGAGTCACCTTAACATCAGAATAATACATCGGCCATTACTTGGTACCACAGCCTCATCTTTATAGACAGCAAGTCATCGTTATGCTAAACCTTTAGAAATCACTTGTTAGCCCTCAGCCGGAGCATTATTTGCAATTCTGGGCGCCACATTTTTAGGAAGGATGTCAAGGCCTAGGAGAGGATGCAGAGGAGATTTACCAGAATGGTCCCAGGGCTGAGGGACTTCAGTGATGTGGAGAGACTGGAGAAGCTGGGATTGTTCTCCTTAGAGCAGAGAAGGTTAAGGGGAGATTTAATAGAGGTGTTCAAAATCATGAAGAGGTTTGATGGAGTAAATAAGGAGAAGCTGATTCCAGTGGCAGGAGGGTCAGTAACCAGAGGACACAGATTGAAGGTAATTGGCAAAAGAACCAGAGGCGAGATGAGGAAACATTGTTTTTTACGCTGCGAGTTGTTGTGATCTGGAACGCGCTGCCTGAAAGGGCGGTGGAAGTAGATTCAATGGTAACTTTCAAAAGAGAATTGGATAAATACTTGAAGGGGAAAAATTTACATGGCTATGAGGAAAGAGCAGGGGGGAGTGGGACTAATTGGAGAGCTCTTTCAAAGAGCATGATGGGCGGAATGTATCATTCTATCATTCAGTGGTCCAATTTACCATCAGCAATACCACAGGACATCCGCTCGGCAACTCGCTCTTCTATCTGTTGGACTCAATAAACACAACACCGTGATGAACTCTTCTCCTAATCAGGCACTAATCCCACGATAAACAGAAATTTATTTGCTGAGATAGGGATGAGAGAAGTTTATGGAGTTAATTTCCAAATTAGCACTGGAGAATTGTGGGTCGGGCATGGTTATAGAAACCGTCCGATTTCCTTTCCATTCCAGGACAGACTGTGAGAGAAATCAAAATGTCGGAGGTGATTTGGACTGAAACATATCATTCAGGCAGTAAAGAGGGTGCTTTACTCTGTATCTAACGCGTGCTGTACCTGCCCTGGGAGTGTTTGATGGGAGAGTGTAGAGGGAGCTTTACTCTGTATCTAACCCGTGCTGTACCTGCCCTGGGAGTGTTTGATGGGACAGTGTAGAGGGAGCTTTACTCTGTATCAACCCGTGTTATACCTGCCCTGGGAGTGTTTGATGGGACAGTGTAGAGGCAGCTTTGCTCTGTATCTAACACGTGCTGTACCTGCCCTGGGAGTGTTTGATGGGACAGTGCAGAGTGAGCTTTACTCTGTATCTAACCTGTGCTGTACCTGTCCTGGGAGTGTTTGATGGGACAGTGTAGAGGGAGCTTTACTCTGTATCTAACCCCTGCTGTACCTGCCCAGGGAGTGTTTGATGAGACAGTGTAGAGGGAGCTTTACTCTGTATCAACCCGTGTTGTACCTGCCCTGGGAGTGTTTGATGGGACAGTGTAGAGGGAGCTTTGCTCTGTATCTAACCCGTGCTGTACCGGCCCTGGGAGTGTGTGATGGGACAGTGTATAGGGAGCTTTACTCTATATCTAACCCATGCTGTACCTGCCCTGGGAGTGTTTGATGGGACAGTGCAGAGGGAGCTTTACTCTGTATCTAACCCGTGCTGTGCCTGCCCCAGGAGTGTTTGACGGGACAGTGTAGAGGGAGCTTTACTCTGTATCTAACCCGTGCTGTACCTGCCCTGGGAGTGTTTGATGGGTCAATGTAGAGGGAGCTTTACTCTGTATCTAACCCGTGCTGTACCTGCCCCAGGAGTGTTTGATGGGGCAGTGTAGAGCGAGCTTTACTCTGTATCTAACCCGTGCTGTACCTGCCCCAGGAGTGTTTGACGGGACAGGGTAGAGGGAGCTTTACTCTGTATCTAACCCGTGCTGTCTCTGCCCTGGGAGTGTTTGATGGGACAGTGCAGAGGGAGCTTTACTTTGTATCTAACCCGTGCTGTACCTGCCCTGGGAGTGTTTGACGGGACAGTGTAGACGGAGCGTTACTCTGTATCTAACCCGTGCTGTACCTGCCCCAGGAGTGTTTGATGGGACAGTGTAGAGGGAGCTTTACTCTGTATCTAACCCGTGCTGTACCTGCCCCGGGAGTGTTTGATGGGACAGTGTAGAGGGAGCTTTACTCTGTATCTAACCCGTGCTGTACCTGCCCTGGGAGTGTTTGATGGGAAAATGTAGAGGGAGCTTTACTCTGTACCTAACCCGTGCTGTACCTGCCCTGGGAGTGTTTGATGGGAGAGTGTAGAGGGAGCTTTACTCTGTATCTAACCCGTGCTGTACCTGCCCTGGGAGTGTTTGATGGGACAGTGTAGAGGGAGCTTTACTCTGTATCTAACCCGTGCTGTACCTGCCCTGGGATTGTTTGATGGTACAATGTAGAGGGAGTTTTACTCTGTATCTAACCAGTGCTGTACCTGCCCTGGGAGTGTTTGATGGGACAATGTAGAGGGAGCTTTACTCTGTATCTAACCCGTGCTGTACCTGCTCTGGGAGTGTTTGATGAGACAGAGTACAGGGAGCTTTACTCTGTATCCAACCCGTGCTGTACCTGCCCTGGGAGTGTTTGATGGGACAGTATAGAGGGAGCTTTACTCTGTATCTAACCCATGCTGTACCTGCCCCGGGAGGGTTTGATGGGACAGTGTAGTGGGAGCTTTACTCTGTATCTAACCCATGCTGTACCTGCCCTGGGAGTGTTTGATGGGACAGTGTAGAGGGAGCTTTACTCTGTATCTAACCCGTGCTGTACCTGCCCTGGGTGTGTTTGATGGGACAGTGTAGAGGGAGCTTTACTCTGTATCTAACCCGTGCTGTACCTGCCCCGGGAGTGTTTGATGGGACAGTGTAGAGGGAGCTTTACTCTGTATCTAACCCATGCTGTACCTGCCCTGGAAGTGTTTGATGGGACTGTGTAGTGGGAGCTTTACTCTGTATCTAACCCATGCTGTACCTGCCCTGGGAGTGTTTGATGGGACAGTGTTGAGGGAGCTTTACTCTGTATCTAACCCGTGCTGTACCTGCCCCGGGAGTGTTTGATGGGACAGTGTAGAGGGAGCTTTACTCTGTATCTAATCCATGCTGTACCTGCCCTGGGAGGGTTTGATGGGACTGTGTAGTGGGAGCTTTACTCTGTATCTAACCCGTGCTGTACCTGCCCTGGGAGTGTTTGATATTAACACATGCGAGTGCCTAAAATGTGAAAAACCAGGAGTCACCCCTTTGAACATGTCTAACTTTGATGGGAACAAAATTCAGAAAACCAAAATTAGAAAAATGTTCAATGAATTTTTTTTGAAAAAGTAGCCTGGTACGCATGCCTTGATGAATAACAATTCAAACATTTCCCTCGCCTAGTCCACGACCCTCACAGTCAGATCCTTGTGTTCACACCTGTCCGCTAAAAACTATAATGGCTTCCAGATTGCAAAAATATTCCCGCTCTTCATTCCGTGTGAAGATCCCGTGCTCAGCACATGGTCCCTGCACTTTCCATCTGGCACAACTTCACGGGTTCAGAGTTGCATATTCTAAGCACACCAGGTCACCCCTGGGAGAAGCGAGTAGAAAGTGTTTGTAGCTCGCAGTCTGTGCAAACCCGAGAATGGTGCATTGGAAGTGAGCAAAGAAAAATGGACCTTTAATGCAGACAATGTGTCCAGGAAATTCTGATGGATGGGAGGGTCACGGTAACAACCTTTCCAAGGGCTTGCAAAATTTCTCTTGTAATTATAGGCGTGACGAGGAGGTCAATAGATAAATGGATACGCGAGGGTTGCTGTGCTGGAATCCAACCCAGACTCAGGGGTCAACAGGTTTTCTTTCCACTGGCTGTAAGTAGACTGGGTGAAATTTATTTGCAGTCTCAACCCAGTTTTCAGTTGGGGCAAATCAACATCACAGAACTGCTGATAATTGGCACATATTCTGCCCAAGACAGGCCACAAGGCTGGAAGTGTCAAACTCAAAAGGTTGAGGACTCCTCAGTAAGGTTAGGACAAAATAACGGGAGCTTCGCTCTACAGCTTAAACTGAAACATTTGGCATAGCTTTACTCTGAATCTAACCCGTGCTGTACCTGCCCTGGGAGTGTTAATGGGACAGTGTAGGGTGAGCTTTACTCTGTATCTAACACGTGCTGTACGTGCCCTGGTATGTGATTAATGGGACAACGTAGAGGGAGCTTTACTCTGTATCAAACCTGTGCTGTACCTGCCCTGGGAGTGTTTGATGGGACAATGTAGAGGGAGATTTACTCTCTATCTAACCCGTGCTGTACCTGCCCTGGGAGTGTTTGTTGGGACAGTGTAGAGAGAGCTTTGCTCTGCATCTAACCCGTGCTGTACCTGCCCTGGGAGTGTTTGATGGGACAGTGTAGAGGAAGCTTTACTCTGTATCTAACCCGTGCTGTACCTGCCCTGGGAGTGTTTGATGGGACAGTGTAGAGGAAGCTTTGCTCTGTATCTAAGCCGTGCTGTACCTGCCCTGGGAGTGTTTGATGGGACAGTGTAGAGGGAGCTTTGCTCTGTATCTAACCCGTGCTCTACCTGCCTGGGAGTGTTTGATGGGACAGTGTAGAGGGAGCTTTCCTCTGTATCGAACCCGTGCTGTACCTGCCCTGGGAGTGTTTGATGGGACAGTGTAGAGGGAGCTTTACTCTGTATCTAACCCGTGCTGTACCTGCCCTGGGAGTGTTTGATGGGATAGTGTAGAGGGAGCTTTACTCTGTATCTAACCTGTGCTGTACCTGCCCTGGGAGTGTTTGATGGGACAGTGTAGAGGGAGCTTTGCTCTGTATCTAACCCGTGCTCTACCTGCCTGGGAGTGTTTGATGGGACAGTGTAGAGGGAGCTTTCCTCTGTATCGAACCCGTGCTGTACCTGCCCTGGGAGTGTTTGATGGGACAGTGTAGAGGGAGCTTTACTCTGTATCTAACCCGTGCTGTACCTGCCCTGGGAGTGTTTGATGGGATAGTGTAGAGGGAGCTTTACTCTGTATCTAACCTGTGCTGTACCTGCCCTGGGAGTGTTTGATGGGACAGTGTAGAGGGAGCTTTATTCTGTATCTAACCCGTGCTGTACCTGCCCTGGGAGTGTTTGATGGGACAGTGTAGAGGGAGCTTTACTCTGTATCTAACCCGTGCTGTACCTGCCCTGGGAGTGTTTGATGGGACAGTGTAGAGGGAGCTTTACTCTGTATCTAACCCGTGCTGTACCTGCCCTGGGAGTGTTTGATGGGATAGTGTAAAGGGAGCTTTACTCTGTATCTAACCTGTGCTGTACCTGCCCTGGGAGTGTTTGATGGGACAGTGTAGAGGGAGCTTTATTCTGTATCTAACCCATGCTGTACCTGCCCTGGGAGTGTTTGATGGGACAGTGTAGAGGGAGCTTTACTCTGTATCTAACCCGTGCTGTACCTGCCCTGGGAGTGTTTGTTGGGACAGAGTAGAGAGAGGTTTACTCTGTTTCTAACCCGTGCTGTACGTGCCCTGGGATCTGTTCAATGGGACAGTGTAGAGGGAGTTTTACTCTGTATCTAACCCCTGCTGCACCTGCCCTGGAAGCGTTTGACTGGACAGTGTAGGGTGAGCTTTACTCTGTATCTAACACGTGCTGTACGTGCCCTGGCATGTGATTAATGGGACAGCGTAGAGGGAGCTTTACTCTGTATCTAATCCGTGCTGTACCTGCCCTGGGAGTGTTTGATGGGACAGTGTATTGGGAGCTTTACTCTGTATCTAACCCGGGCTGTACCTGCCCTAGGAGTGTTTGATGTGGCAGTATAGAGGGAGCTTTACTCTGCATCTAACCCGTGCTGTACCTGTCCTGGGAGTGTTTGATGGGACAATGTAGAGGGAGATTTACTCTGTATCTAACCCGTGCTGTACCTGCCCTGGGAGTGTTTGATGGGACAGTGTATTGGGAGCTTTACTCTGTATCTAACCCGTGCTGCACCTGCCCTGGGAGTGTTTGTTGGGACAGTGTCGAGAGAGCTTTACTCTGTATCTAACCCGTGCTGTACGTGCCCTGGGATGTGTTTAATGGGACAGTGTAGAGGGAGCTTTACTGTGTATCTAACACGTGCTGTACCTGTCCTGGGAGTGTTTGATGGGACAGTATAGAGGGATCTTTGCTGTGGATCTAACCCGTGCTGTACCTGCACTTGGAGTGTTTGATGAGTCAGTGTAGAGGGAGCTTTACTCTGTATCTAACCTGTGCTGTACCTGCCCTGGGAGTGTTTGATTGGACAGTGTAGAGGGAGCTTTACACTGCATCTAACCCGTGCTGTATGTGCCCTGCGAGTGTTTAATGGGACAGTGTAGAGGGATCTTTACTCTGTATCTAACCCGTGCTGTACCTGCCCTAGGAGTGTTTGATGGGTCAGTGTAGAGGGAGCTTTACTCTGTATCTAACCTGTACTGTACCTGCCCTGGGAGTGTTTGATGGGACAATGTAGAGCGAGCTTTACTCTGCATCTAACCCGTACTGTACCTGTCCTGGGAGTGTTTGATGGGATAATGTAGAGGGAGATTTACTCTGTATCTAACCCGTGCTGTACCTACTGTGGTGTATGTAACCTGTTCCACCTTAAGAGAACTACCTTAAGAGATGTACTACTTTCTCTTGGCTGCTGTATACTGTAATACCGGTGGTGACCACACCGGTATATAAGTGTTGTGTAGGGAGTTGCTGGGCAGTTCAGCTCTGACCGCCGAATAGTAAAGACCTGTTAAAGTTATTCTTGTGGTCTGTGTCCAATGATTTATAATAAGCATAACTGGGACACACAGACTTAACAGTGGCGACGAGTCCAATCTTACCCTGCGGCAGTTTTACATCCAAGGCAGCTTCGTCCTCAGAACGGGCGTCGAGAAGAGGCATCCGCCCTCATCATCCTGCTGAGCACCATCGCACGGGAGGCATCGAGAACCCGGGTTAAAAAGAAAAATTCTGACCACGAAGCCCTCCATCAGCGACAGGCAGTGATCATCCCTTCTACCATGGTGGTGGGTAAGCCGATCAGCGACATGAGCAGAAAGTCAGCCGCGTTGACTGTGGAGTGGGGGAGGGAAAACGGAGGAAAAAGGGTGGAGAACTCGACCACGGCCGGTGAAAAGGGCCGGGCTGCAATCGAGGCCGAGAGGCACAGCGACTGGGGCAGCTTAAGGCACGAAAGCCGTGGAGAACTCAAACGCAGCCGGTGTAAAGGACCGGGCTGCATGCGGGGCTGAGAGGCGCAACAGCAGGGGAAGCGTGAATGCCCACGGGAACCGCGGGGGAGTAAAAGCAGCGTCGGGGAATTGAGAACCGCTGGGGAGGCGAGAACGGCAGCAGCACGGCAATCGCCATTGCAGCCAGCGGGGGAAGAAGGCAAATGCGGGAATCCGCCATTGTAGTCGGCGGGGGAAGAAGACGAGCGCGGGAAAGACCGCCAAGCGCGGGAAGCCGCCATTTTGAGAAAATGAAAAATTAAAAAACTTGCAAGGATGCCTAAACATGGGAACATTAATACCTTTGATAGCGATATCGAAGATTGGACCACGTATGTAGAACGTATGGAAGTTTATTGTAAAGCAAATAAGGTACCAGATGATGAGAAAGCACTAACCTTATTAAGCTCAATGGGTGCGAAGACATACGGGCTATTGAAGCACCTTCTGTCACCAGATAAACCGGCAGATCAGACTTTCGCGAATATTGTTACTGTCCTGAAAAATCATTTAAACCCCACGCCGCTGATGATAGCGGAACGATTTAAATTTTACAGAAGAACGCAGTTGAAAGACGAAAGCAACGCTGAATTTTTAATTGAACTGCGTAAGCTATCAAAGTACTGTCAGTTTGGAACAGGACTAGCAGATGCGCTGAGAGATAAATTTATGTGTGGATTGTTAAAAGAAGGAACACAAAAGCGACTGCTTGAGGAGAATGATCTTACGCTTGATAAAGCTGTCACTATTGCAGCATTGCACGAAGCCGCAGCGAGAGGCACTGCGGAAATGCAGCTACGGTCACCGGAACTCAGCACCAATCAAATGGTCTTGGGTACAGTAAAATGTTATCGTTGTGGAAAGACAACGCACGATCAGAACCAATGCTGATTCAAAAATCAGGAATGCAGAAAATGTGGCAGGCTTGGCCACATAGCTAAAGTATGCCGGTCAGGATAGAAGACCAGCAACAAAAAGTCACCGCAGGAAAAGTACAGAAAGATACATAAGGTGACAGAGAACAGTTCGAACGAACAGAAGTCAAATTCAGACTCCAGCAGTAATGAACTGGGTAGTCTAAGAGTACACAATGTTGGTAATGAAGCAGACCTCCAAACAGTCTGGGTCACATTTCAGATAGCAGGAGTCCAAGTGAAGATGGAATTGGACACTGGATCGGCATTGACGGTCATGAATAAGCAAGATTACAAAAGGTTATTCCCACATATTCCCCTACGGGATACGGAGATTGTATTGAAAACATACACGGGGCAAAGAGTATACCCCATCGGGAAGATAGAGGTAAAGGCGGTCCACAAGGGCAAAGAAAGCCGAGGAATGGACTTATATGTGCTACCTGAGGGAGGTCCACCACTACTGGGACGGGAGTGGATTAGGAAAATAAATATGGACTAGCATTCCTTAAAAGCACATCAAAAAAGATGTCAAACCTAAACGATTGTCCAGAATATTGGACGATGCTAAAGAGGTGTTCCAACAGGGACTGGGAACACTGAGAGGAATTACGGCAAACATCAAGGTTGAAGAACATGCAAACCCGAAATTTTTCAAAGCCAGACCGGTACCTTATGCGATACGACCTGCTGTGGAAGCTGAGCTGGAAGAGCTAGAACGTTCAGGAGTACTGCCTAAGGTAGACTGGAGTGAGTGGGCCACGCCCATTGTTCCCGTCATGAAGCGTTCATCGAGCAACAAGCCGGGGGAACCGGGGAAGGTTCGCATCTGTGGCGATTTCAAGATCACTGTTAATCCGGTGCTTCACACAGTGCAGTATCCACTTCCGCGGATTGAGGATATCTTCGCTTCGTTGTCTGGCGGGAAACACTTCACCAAGATAGGCCTGGCGCAGGCGTACTTACAGATGGAAGTTGAGGAAGAGTCACGCCAGTATCTCACGATCAACACGCATAGAGGCTTGTACCGGTATAATAGACTGGTTTTTGGAGTGGCATCGGCTCCAGCAATTTGGCAGAGGGCCATGGAGCAGGTATTACAGGGAATTCCAGGCACACAATGTTACCTGGACGATATTCTGATTACAGGAGATGATGACGAGGAACACCTTGCAAATTTGGAACTGGTGCTCACCAGATTGAAAGAATATGGACTTCGAGTTAATCGCCAGACATGTGAGTTCTTTCAGAAGCGGATCTCGTACTGTGGTCATGTCATTGACCAGGAGAGGCTTCATAAGTCTCCTGACAAGATCGAAGCTGTTGTGAAGGCTCCCGCTCCGGATAATGTATCCCAGTTGAGGTCGTTCCTAGGGTTGATTAACTATTACCATAAGTTTCTGCCAAATTTATCCACGGTGCTGCACCCGCTGAATGCTCTTTTGCAGAAGGGAGTACCATGGAAGTGGAGCGAGGACTGTAAGAGGGCCTTTCGCAAAAGCAAGGCATTGATCACCTCAGGGGAAGTGTTGGCTCACTTCAACCCAACGCTGCCTATTCGTTTGGCTTGTGATGCTTCTCCATATGGTATTGGGGCAGTACTCTCACACAAGTTGCCAAATGGCCTGGAGAGGCCAGTTGTGTTCGCATCCAGATCATTGACCTCCGCTGAGCGCAACTATGCTCAGATAGATAGGGAGGCTCTCAGCCTTGTGTGGGGAGTAAAGAAGTTTAATCATTACCTGCAGGGCCAAAAGTTTACGCTTCTGACAGACCACCAGCCGTTGGTATCCATTTTTAACCCTAAGAAGGGTGTTTCGGTGATGACAGCGCAGAGACTCCAGAGATGGTCCCTTTTCCTAGGGGCACATCAATATCAGATCGAATTCAAAGGTACAAAGCAGCATGGTAATGCTGATGGGCTGTCGCGCCTGCCACTACCTACAGAGGAGGAGGCACCGATGGTTGACCCTGTTGAGTTATTTCACTCGACCATCATTGAATGTTTACCAGTCACCAATGCAAGTATTGAAAGAGAAACCAGGAACGACCCGACACTGTCCCAGGTCTACGAAGTGACAGTGAAGGGATGGCCAGCACATGGTGATCCACTGTTACCGGCATTCTCAGCAAGACGAGAACAGCTGTCCGTCTGTCAAGGAACATTGATGTATGGAACAAGGGTGATTATTCCTCCTAAGTTAAGAGAGAGAGTTCTAAAGGAACTGCATGAAGGTCATCTGGGGGGGAAGTCAAGACGAAAAGCCTTGCTAGGGCTTATGTGTGGTGGCCGGGTATCGACCAACAGATAGAGGATCTGACGAAAAGCTGCTCAGGGTGCCAAAAAGTGCAAAATGCACCTCCGATTGCACCGCTGCATCCATGGGAATGGCCTTCAACCCCATGGCAACATGTACATATTGACTTTGCTGGTCCATTCATGGGCTCCATGTTTTTAATTGCGGTGGATGCACATTCTAAATGGCCAGAAGTGATTAAGATGACTACCACGACCTCGGAAAAGACGATCGCGGTGCTAAGAACGATATTTGCAAGAAATGGATTGCCAGAACAAATATGTTCAGACAACGGACCGCAGTTCATGTCAGAAGAATTCCAGAAATTCATGAAGAAGAATGGGGTGAAACATTATACCTCTGCCCCATATCATCCGGCTACAAACGGGTTGGCCGAGAGACAAACGTTCAAAAAAGCAATAAAGGCCATGAGCGAAGATCAGATTCCACTACAACACAAGGTGGACAAATTCCTACTGGCATATCGAAACGCCACTCATGCAGTGACAAACCAAAGTCCTGCCATGATGTTCTATAACAGGAGGTTGCGGTCCAGGTTGGACTTGTTAAAACCAAATGTGCGGAGGGAAGTTGAAAACAAACAGTTCCAGCATATAAATAACAAGACCACTCGGAGTTTCGAAATAGGACAACCAGTGTTAGCCCGGGACTATAAAAACGAGAAATGGCAATCTGGAACAATTCGGGCCAGACAAGGACCCCTGATGTACACGGTAGATATTGGTGAAAATGTAATACGGCGTCATGCTGACCAACTGGTAGAATCGAGAACAAGGGTCGAACCCATGGTTACGGCAGAGACAACCGTGGAAGAAGTTAGTGAACCTGAAGCATCTACCTCAGAAGTGAATGTACCTGATGATGATGTCCAATCCATAAGAGACCAACTAGATGAGTCACCCCAGCAACGAGAATCAGAGACCCCTGAAAGGCGTTATCCAACTCGAATCAGGAGGCCTCCTCAGAGACTGAATCTTTGAACTGTTTTGCATGAAGTTGTATATATATATGTTATTATGTTATGTTAAATGGGGATATAACTGTTAAGCTAAAAAGGGAGGATTGTGGTGTATGTAACCTGTTCCACCTTAAGAGAACTACCTTAAGAGATGTACTACTTTCTCTTGGCTGCTGTATACTGTAATACCGGTGGTGACCACACCGGTATATAAGTGTTGTGTAGGGATTTGCTGGGCAGTTCAGCCCTGACCTCCGAATAGTAAAGAACCGGTTAAAGTTATTCTTGTGGTCTGTGTCCAGTGATTTATAATAAGCATAACTGGGACACACAGACTTAACACCTACCCTGGGAGTGTTTGATTGGACAGTGTAGAGGGAGCTTTACTCTGTATCTAACATGTGCTGTACCTGTCCTGGGAGTTTTTGATGGGACAGTGTAGAGGGAGCTTTACTCTGCATCTAACCCGTGCTGTACCTGCCCTGGGGGTGTTGATGGGACAGTGTAGGGTGAGCTTTACTCTGTATCTAACCCGTGCTGTACCTGCCCTGGGAGTGTTTGATGGGACAGTGTATTGGGAGCTTTACTCTGTATCTAACCCGTGCTGCACCTGCCCTGGGAGTGTTTGTTGGGACAGTGTAGAGAGAGCTTTACTCTTTATTTAACCCGTGCTGTACGTGCCCTGGGATGTGTTTAACGGGACAGTATAGAGGAAGAAGTTTTACTCTGTATCGAACCCCTGCTGTACCTGCCCTGGGAGTGTTTGATGGGACAGTGTAGGGAGCTGTACTCTGTATCTAACCCATGCTGTACCTGCCCTGGGAGTGTTTGATGGGACAGTGTAGAGGGAGCTTTACTCTGTATCTAACCCGTGCTGTACCTGCCCAGGGAGTGTTTGATGGGACAGTGTAGAGGGAGCTTTACTGTGTATCTAACCCCGTGCTGTACCTGCCCTGGGATTGTTTGATGGGACAGTGTAGAGGGAGATTTACTCTGTATCTAACCCGTGCTGTACCTGCCTGTAGTGTATGTAACCGTTCTACCTTTAAGAGAACTATTGTATGTAACCGTCCACCTTTAAGAGAACTATTTTACGTGTTGCACTACTTTATCTTGGCTGCTGTATACTGTAATACCGGGAGTGACCACACCGGTATATAAGTGCTGTGTAAGGATTTATTGGGCAGATTCGCCCTGACCTTCGAATAGTAAAGTCCTGTTAAAGTTACTCTTGTAGTCTGTGTATTAATTCACCATATAACCCACAGACTTTACAGTGGCGACGGGTTCGATCTTACCCTGCGGCAGCGACACACCCGAAGCAGTTAATGAGCGTCGAGAAGAGGCACCCGCCCTCGTCGTTCTGCTGAGAGAAGACTCGAGTCTGCAGAGCAAGGAAGAAGGAAGGATTCAGACACGAAGCCTTCCATCAGCAACAGGCTGTTATTGTCCCTTCTGCCACGGCGGTGAGTGAGCTGATCAGCCAAGAGAAGCAAGTCGGCCACGTTGACTGTGAGTAGGGGGAAAATAAAAAGAAACGGAGGATAAGGGCGGTGAACTCGACCACGGTCGGGGGAAAGGAGCCGGACAGAAGTCGGGCCCAGAGGCGCTGCGGCCGGGATCGTAAGGCGCGGGAAGATATAAAAATAAATAAAACCGCGGAGAATCAGCCGCAGCCGGGGGAGGAAAGGACCGGACTGCGAGAGGGCTGGGAGGCGCGATTGGAAGCCGCTGAGGGAGAGACAGAGCCCAAGTGAAGGGGGAACGGGACCGAGCGAGGGATGCTGAGCGAGATTCCGCCCAGCGGCTGGAACTGTTCGCCGCCAACGGGTTGTCCCCAGCGCCGGTTGCCGGCCGAGAAAAGGGAACAAGGAACGCACTGAAGCCGGCGCGCAGGCTGCGAACTCCGAAAGCCAGCGGTCGTCACCCGAAGGAAAGCTTACCCCTCCCGCCAGGGGAAGAAACGCGGGAAGCCGCCAGTAGGCGGGGAAGAAGACAGAAGCGGGAAACCGCCATTTTGAAAGTGGGCGGGAAGAAGACGAGCGGGAAACCGCCATTTTTGGAAAAAAAAAAGTAACGAACAAATTCGTTGTGGTTTCTCAAAAAGATAGTGAAGATGCCTAAGCATGGTAACATCAACAACTTCGATTCCGAGGTGGAAGATTGGGCCACGTACGTAGAACGCATCGAGATATATTGTGAGGCCAATAAAATAGCAGATGATGATAAAGCTCTCACCTTATTAAACGCAATGGGGGCGAAGACATATGGGCTATTGAAGCATCTTCTATCACCAGCTAAACCGGCGGATCAGACTTTCGCTGAGATTGTTGCTGTCCTGAAGGATCATTTGAACCCCACACTGCTGATGTTGGCGGAACGATTCAAATTTTATGCGAGAACGCAACGGAAAGAGGAAAGCAACGCGGAATACTTGGTCGAACTGTGTAGACTAGCGAAATACTGCCAGTTTGGGGAAAATCTGACAGAGGCATTGAGAGACAAGTTCGTGTGCAGGTTGTCGAAGGAAGGAACACAAAAGCGACTGCTCGAAGAGAATGATCTTACACTTGACAAGGCTGTCCTTATTGCAGCATCACACGAAGCAGCCGCGAGAGGCACTGCGGAAATGCAGCTGAAGGCAGCGGTACTCAGCGTGGATCAAATGACTTCGGGTACAACAAAATGTTATCGTTGTGGGAAGACAACACACGACCAGAACCAATGCTGGTTTAAAAACCAGGAATGTAGAAAATGTGGCAAGCTTGGTCACATAGCTAAAGTATGCCGGTCAGGAAAGAAGACCAACAACAGAAAAAAGTCACCGCAGGAAAAGTACAGCAAGGTACACAAGGTGGCTGAGAAGAGTTCAGATGAACAGAATTCGGATTCAGACCCGAACGGCCAGGAACTGGGTAGTCTGAGAATTCACAATGGGAGTAAGGGAGCTGACCTACAAACTATCTGGGTCACACTAAAAGTAGCCGGAGTCCAAGTGAAAATGGAATTGGACACAGGATCAGCCCTATCAGTCATAAATCGAAGGGATTACAACCGGCTATTCTCACATATACCCTTGAGAGATACCAAGATCGTATTGCAGACAAACACGGGGCATAAAGTATACCCCATGGGAAAGATACAAGTCAAGGTGAGAGACAGGGGCAAAGAACACCAAGGAATGGACTTATATGTACTACCTGAGGGAGGTCCACCACTTCTGGGACGGGAGTGGATCAGGGGAATAAACATGGAATGGCACTACCTAATAGCAATAATGAGTGTGAACTCGGTGAAGACAATCAGCTCAGACTCTGAAACGGATGACGACAAGACCAGCCCAGGTGCGAAAGACAAGTCTACAATGGACTTGCTGACTAAGGTTGGAAAAACGAAGGAGTGCATAAATACTGATGCTTCAAAGGAGAACAAAGTTTCAGAACAGAATTCCACTGAACAACAACAACATAGTTTGGCAGAGAATTCTGAGTCTGTCCAGTTTACAGACATGCACAAGTCTGAGGAACACCGGGCTCGAACTCAACTCCATTTCAAATTACAACAGCAATTAGAACAATTGAGTTGCCGTCTCGAGCAAGAGATAAAAGCAATGAAAACGTTCTTTGACACAGAGTGGGAGAATCTGGAAAGACAACAGGAACAGCTGTGGGAGAAAAGGGAGCAGGAGCACACAAACCGTCTGCGCAAGGAGGCCAAACGAATCAAAGCTGATTCGGTTTCTGAAGGTGCGTGCTCTAATCTGGTGGAGCAAGATGTTCAGCAACTGAAGGCGCTTGTTAGCAGATTGCAGGCAGAAAAGGCCGAGTTGGTCGCCATGAATTCCGAGCTCCTACTGAAGTTGGGTGCAGCATCACCGGATGATTCATTTGTGGAAATTCGAATGGTGGAGGCTGCAGATGATGGCGAAGTAGAAACAGCAAAGGAGCCCCAGGGCAAGGTTATAAGCAGCCCTGCAGCTACTGGGAAACGGATGAGGTCAGAAGAGTCAACGGTCAGTCAACTCCTTCATATGCTGAGGGACAAGACTCTGAAATGGGAACAATTTGGACATGAGTCTAAATCTTCAAAGGAGAGGGGTTTGGAGCTCCCAAAAGTTATTGGAATAGCTGAGGTTGCAACACAGACTGAGAAGATGGCAGCAGAGCAAACCTTGGATGCCAAAAGTACGCTGATTCACGTCAATGTTGAACAACAGAATGCTGAAACAGCTGCTCCAGTAGAGGGATTGAATAATACAATCAATCAATCTCCCAATGAAGTTGAAGTATTGAAATCACGAATGAGGTCATTAGTAAAAGACTTGCAGGAAGCCCAGAAAAAGCTGGATGAAACTGAACGCATGAAGAAGTCTCTTCAGGAAAGATGTCTGGATTTGGAACAAAAGCTGGCTAACGTCCAGCTGGGTATGGAGGAAATAGAAGACCCTCTCGCTGGCCTAGCTCAGGATGACACCGAATATTACCATGACCTGTTGGACGACACCGAATATTACGATGACCTGCTCTGCCCAGCTTGTGATGAAAACTCCCAAAGTGCAGAAACCATGAAGAATCACCTAAAGTCTTAGGAACATCGGGAGATGGTGGCGCTACTACGGAAAAAGGAGGACGAGAAGGAGGAACGGTGCATGCAGCCGGCAGCTGACAGTGGAGCCCAGAGAGTCTCCAAGAAGCAGAAAAGGAAAAGACGAAGCAGAAGATGATGACCATCTGAACCATTATCACCTCTACCAGGTCACGCACGTGGTCTCTCCGTACGGAGCCAAATCAGTTTGGAAGTAGAAAAACTTCCCAAGGTACTCAAGCTTTTAGAAGTCAACAATGCTGGTTCAGAAGTGATGGAAGTTCAAGCTGTTAAGTCCAGTGAAGGACTATTGGATGAGTCACTCCAGCAACGTGAACCGACTACACCGAGACTGAATCTGTGAACTGTTTTCCGCAGAGACTGAATCTGTGAACTGTTTCCCGCAGAGACTGAATCTGTGAACTGTTTCCGCAGAGACTACATCTGTGAACTGTTTTTACATGAAGTTGGATATATGTTATGTTTAATAGGGAATAAGTATGTTGTAAGCTAAAAAGGGAGGATTGTAGTGTATGTAACCGTTCTACCTTTAAGAGAACTATTGTATGTAACCGTCCACCTTTAAGAGAACTATTTTAGGTGTTGCACTACTTTATCTTGGCTGCTGTATACTGTAATACCGGGAGTGACCACACCAGTATATAAGTGCTGTGTAAGGATTTATTGGGCAGCTTCGCCCTGACCTTCGAATAGTAAAGTCCTGTTAAAGTTACTCTTGTAGTCTGTGTATTAATTCACTATATAACCCACAAACTTTACACTGCCCTGGGAGTGTTTGATGGGGACAGTGTAGAGGGAGCTTTACTCTGTATCTAACCCGTGCTGTACCTGCCCTGGGAGTGTTTGATGGGACAGTGTAGAGGGAGCTTTACTCTGTATCTAACCCGTGCTGTACCTGCCCTGGGAGTGTTTGACGGGGCAATGTAGAGGGAGATTCACTCTGTATCTACCCCATATTGTAACTGCCCTGGGAATGTTTGATGGGACAGTGTAGATGGAGCTTTACTCTGTATCTAACCCATGCTGTATTTGCCCTGGGAGTGTTTGATGGGACAGTTTAGAGGGAGCTTTACTCTGTATCTAACCCGTGCTGTACCTGCCCAGGGAGTGTTTGATGGGACAGTGTAGAGGGAGCTTTACTCTGTATCTAACCCGTGTACCTGCCCTGGGAGTGTTTGATGGGACAGTGTAGAGGGAGCTGTACTCTGTATCTAACCCGCGCTGTACCTGCCCTGGGAGTGTTTGATGGGACAGTGTAGAGGGAGCTTTACTCTGTATCTAACCCGTGCTGTACCTGCCCTGGGAGTGTTTGATGGGACAGTGTAGAGGGAGCTTTACTCTGTATCTAACCCGTGCTGTACCTGCCCTGGGAGTATTTGATGGGACAGTGTAGAGGGAGCTTTACTCTGTATCTAACCCGTGCTGTCCCTGCCCTGGGAGTGTTTGATGGGACAGTGTAGAGGGAGCTTTACTCTGTATCTAACCCCGTGCTGTACCTGCCCTGGGATTGTTTGATGGGACAGTGTAGAGGGAGCTTTACTCTGTATCTAACCCGTGCTGTACCTGCCCTGGGAGTGTTTGATGGGGACAGTGTAGCGGAAGCTTTACTCTGTATCTAACCTGTGCTATACCTGCCCTGGGAATGTTTGATGATACAGTGTAGAGGGAGATTTACTCTGTATCTAACCTGTGCTGTACCTGCCCTCGGAGTGTTTGATGGGACAGTGTAGAGGGAGCTTTACTCTGTATCTAACCCGTGCTGTACCTGCCCTGGGAGTGTTTGATGGGACAGTGTAGAGGGAGATTTACTCTGTACCTAACCCGTGCTGTACTTGCCCTGGGAGTGTTTGATGGGACAGTGTAGAGGGAGCTTTACTCTGTATCTAACCCGTGCTGTACCTGCCCTGGGAGTGTTTGTTGGGAGAGTGTAGAGGGAGCTTTACACAAAGCTTTGAACCAATTCTGCATTCAGAGTGGGGGAGCTTGTTGCTGACACTGCATGCCTGAAACGGAAAGTGTCCCTGTGATGAAATATGCCATTCATCAGGCACTGTATTCCCTGTGTTTAGTTTAGTTTCAGTTTCATTTCCTTACCTGTATTGTATTGTGTGTAGGGCTCCACCCATACCTGGCCCCTGCTTAAGCAAGCCCCAGCGTGTCTCACAGCAGTACAGCAGATCTCTGGATGAGAGACACTTCTCCAATGTGTATTACTTTCTGAGTTAATAAAAGCCTTGCTTTGCCCCGTTAACGTCGAGTCTCGGATTCATTGAGGCACATCAGTCCCCTTCCTTCCTTGAACACCCCCCAGTTGAAGAAAGGAATGGACTCTATAGAGAGTGGCTCACTTTGATTGAAGTAGATCCGTGTGCTGGTGAAGTGGGATTTTTTGAGATGATCAATGATTCATAAGTTTTGTGTTTTACACCAATATTCAAAGGGCTGCTTTGATGTTACATTGGAGGTTTCTTCTCAACCAGTTTTGGTTTTTATGTCAGGATCTTACTTTCAATATTTGTCTAATGTTGATTGTGAAAATTACTGGAAGATTCTTCTGACGAATATAAGAATTATGAGCAGGAGTCGGCCATACGGCCATTCAATAAGATCATGGCCGATCATCGACCTCACTCCTCTTTCCCGCCCGATCCCCATATCCCTTGATTCTCCTAGAGTCGAACATGTTTTGACACCATTTGGTCACTTACCATTGGCCCCAGTCTGATAAAACACACACTGGGCAGCTGAACGTTAGTGTGTGACATGGTTTCACAAACTCTCTGCTCACCTATCCCCATGGAGCATAAACTGGTCTCACTTCCAGAGATCAGAACAGTAATTTCCTTCACCTGGGAATTGCTGTCTGAGTTGGTTTGTGAGCAGTTTGGCCACACTGCAATGTTGGATCAAGAACCATTTCCTTGGTTCTAAAGGTCCAATGTGCCAGAGTGATGGACTGGATGCCCACTACCCGAGCGGGTTAAAGGTACCGGCCGGAGTGTATCGGGCCAGCCAGTCAGCAAAGTCAAAGGGTCGATCGCCTGTCTATTCTTGGTTGGCTGAAGTTGGGAACTGCAATTGGCCTTCGCGTTCCTGAGGTAAGGAGTGGGGGGATGGAGATCAGCCAGGGTTCCTGCTCCTGATCACTAGTCAGAGAGTCCTGCCGGAAATTGGTGTCTGCACAAAGGATCAGCAGAAACGTGATACATTCTCTAACTTATTTGTTTCATTTTCGGTATGTGGGCATTGCTGGGAAGTCTGGCATTTAGTGCCCATATCCCCAGTTTCCTTGAGAAGGTAACTAAGTGGCTTGTTAGGCCACTAGTGTCAGCCTTGGCTCAGTAGGTAGCACCCTGGCCTCTGAGTCAGAAAGTCGTGGGTTCAAGTCCCATTCCAGAGATTTGAGTGGAAAATTTAATTGAACACTCCCAGTGCAGTACTGAGGGAGTGCTGCACTGTCGGAGGGGCAGTGCTGAGGGAGCGCTGCACTGTCAGAGGCGCCGTACTGAGGGAGCGCCGCACTGTTGGAGGGGCACTGCGGAGGGAGTGCTGCACTGTCGGAGGGGCAGTACTGAGGGAGCGTTGCACTGTCGGAGGGGCAGTGCTTAGGGAGCGCTGCACTGTCGGAGGTGCTGTCTTTCGGATGGGACGTTAAACCGAGGCCCTTTCTGCCCATTCAGGTGGACGTAAAGGCACTATTTTGAAGAAGAGCAGGGGAGTTCTCCCAGGTGTCCTGGGGCCAATATTTATCCCTGAACCAACATCACTAAAAACAGATTATCTGGTCATTATCGCATTGCTGTTTTGGTGGGATCTTGCTGTTCGCAGATTGGCTGCCGCGTTTCCCACATTACAACAGTGACTACACTTCAAAAAGTGCTTCATTGGTTGTAAAGTGATTTGGGGCGTCCTGAGGTCATGAACTCGCGTTACTAGTTCAGTAATCATAACCGTTACCTGACTCTACCCCAAGAGTGGACAGCTCACTGACGCACGTTGTCAAAGCTCCTGCGTGAAGATCAGACACTCGGGTGACCAATCGGGGAGCTGCCAGCACCTGTGGGATTACAGCTCGAGTCGGCACTTTCAGGCGAGGGCGGGGGAAAATTGAAAAACAAGTCGAGTTGTTGAGAGGGTTAAAGTTGACGCTTAAACAGCAGGTCCGACGCCAAGTTCTGAGTCACTCAGGACCCAGATTTAATGAACTGCCGCTGTCAGTCTTGTACGACACACAGAAACTTGGGTTGATGTGCTCATAAATCAACTTGACAAGCCTGTTACCCCGCTAGCTTTAGTCACTGAACTGCATCTAATGTAAACAGAATACAGACAAAACGTGTTAAAGGAGTGAAGCCCATCAACGAACACCCAACATCTTCAAATGCATTACACACCCTCCAAGGAAATGGCCTTGACCCCCTCTCCCTCTCCTGGGACATCCTGTCTGTGTTGGTTTATAAGCAGTTTGGCCACACTGTAGATTTGGATCAAGAACCATTTCCTTACTTCTCCAGCTTCTAAAGATCTCATCTGCCAGAGTGATACAGCCCATATTTCACTGAGTACATCAAAGAGGTGTTTATCATTCCTCCCAGTACTGAACTCTGCAGTATCCTTTATCACTGTAACATTTCTGGACCTTATCACTTAATACTGTACGAGTTCTCCACTGCCAATTCAGGCTGATATCTTTGACAGCCTTTGATTTACCTTGCAACCGTTTGTGGTTACTGAAAGGAGTCAGGAGATTACGGAACAAATATTGAAGTCGGCCAGTTTTTTTAGAAAAACAACATTTTTCCGCTTGTGAATTTTATCAGCCTCAGCATGAGGGATGTTAGTGCGTTTCAGGCACCCACTGTCCCATTAAACACTCCCAGGGCAGGTACAGCACGGGTTAGATACAGAGTAAAGCTCCCTCTACACCGTCCCATCAAACACTCCCAGGGCAGGTACAGCACGGGTTAGATACAGAGTAAAGCTCCCTCTGCACTGTCCCATCAAACACTCCCAGGGCAGGTACAGCACGGGTTAGATACAGAGTAAAGCTCCCTCTGCACTATCCCATCAAACACTCCCAGGGCAGGTACAGCACGGGTTAGATACAGAGTAAAGCTCCCTCTACACTGTCCCATCAAACACTCCCAGGGCAGGTACAGCACGGGTTAGATACAGAGTAAAGCTCCCTCTACACTGTCCCATCAAACACTCCCAGGGCAGGTACAGCATGGGTTAGATACAGAGTAAAGCTTCCTCTGCACTGTCCCATCAATGCATCTCAGCCCCAACTGTGGTGTCTCTGGGATTATCGATTTGGAGCCTAATTATGGACAGTTGTGTGTTGTGTTGTCCTTGCTTTCAGTGTGTGAGTTTGGTGGGAGTGAGGGTTGGTGTCTGGGAAAGGGAAGCCATGACTCTCTTTGTGGGCACTCCCACTGCCTCTGACCCACAAAGGCACATTTCAGACTTACCTTTTGGGCCTCTTCATCCTTCTCAATAGATGACCTATTTCCACCTGGCGGGAAAGGGAGGGGTCTCCCTGCTGGGGTCCGAGTTAAAGTTAATCAGGCTCCTGTTGAGGTATTAGGACCCCGACGCTCACACGTTCTTGAGGCCCCTGCCTGCTTTAGGGCGCATGCCTCAGCAGCCTGCAGAACCCTGAAGGTGACAATCGCAGGCGGTGGGAAATGGCGTGTTTTGGGCAATGCCTCAATTCAAAACCTTTCAGCCTTGTTTTCAAATCCCTCCAAGTCTGAGTGAATTTAAATGCCGCAGTCTTCTGGAGCAACTACTAGCCGATCCGTTCTGTTGTCGGCGAGGCAGAGGGATCGATCAGTCTGTTGTTTCCGTTATGACCGTACCACTTACTTTCGTGGAGTTCACGTCGTCACGGCAACTCAAAATTGCACAGTGTGATCCCAGTAACGAGCACGTTAACGCAATTCCAAGCTCCTGGCTTGGAATGACCAAAAAAAAGTTGATGATGCTGTGCCACTTTAATAATGGTGCAATGTCCCTTTAAAGAGAAACATTCCCACGTCCATCGATACTGTCCATGTGGCTGTGCTGGATTGTTATAGCCGCCAGTCCCTCTCACATCGCCGCTGAATATCGCAGCCTGGAGACAATTGACTTGCAAAAGTCTAACAGCAATGTGGGGAAATGTGTGTTTGAGTGGATTTCCCCCCACTCATCCTCCGCGCTCCCCCATCCCCCTCCCCTCCCCCTCCGCGCTCCCCCATCCCCCTCCCCTCCCCCTCCCCTCTCTTTCCCTCCTCCCTCCCCCTCCCCTTTGCAGGTTCACGGATTAATACATCATTATTTACGCAGTGCGTTACCATATTTCACTGATTAGAGGGAGACAGGGAAACGCAGCAGTTTGTTGTGAGAGTCCCTCTTGGCTCTGTAATGACACCACCCAGTGAGTCACAAGCCCCCGACATCAGCACAGTCATTTTGTCCTAACCCCACCCAGCCGAATATTGACCAGATTTTCCGCCCATTTTCTGCCCTGCCCGATTTAACTTTCCATCAAAATCAAGCGGCCAATTTGACAGTGTCAGTCTGTCGCTGGGCGGGTCGGGATAAAATCACCGCCACTGTCTCAGCTCTCGGGTGCGGGGTCGAGGAGCGGGACCGATGCCGATGGAGATGTATCCTAATGGAGCCCGCACCTCCAGGAAGAGAATTCGAGGCAGGAATAAACAAATGATCACTGATACTGACTTTCAATTAGTTGAAGTTCTTCATTAATCGGACTCTTCTGATGCCTCCATCTGTGACATTCCAAATAAGGGTAGTAGAATGTGCTTGTTGCCAAGGGGTGCCAGTGACCATTCAATCCCACCCACATGTTGGAGAAAATCCCACTCATACTGAACAACACATCGTTCCCTCGCAACCGCACAGCCACCAATGAACAGGAAGCTTAACATAACCCATTGGTAGCCCTTGGACACACAGCCATGACCCACAGGGATTGGAGGGCGTGGGGGATAGTGTAAATAATATTATTACTTCAGTTATCAGGTTCCTTTGTTTTTCTATTGGTTGTGCCCTGCTAAAAAGGATGCACTTTTGTTAGGTTTATTTTGTTTGCTGGCACTGAGAGAACCAAGAGTCTCCTTCCCACACCATATACTTGAGCACAAAAATCCAGGCTGACACTCCAGTGCAGTGCTGAAGGAGTGCTGCACTGTTGGAGGTGCTGTCTTTCAGATGAGACGTTAAACTGAGGCCCCGTCTGCCCTCACAGGTGGATGTAAAAGACCCCACGGCACTATTTCGAAGAAGAGCAGGGGAGTTCTCCCCGGTGTCCTGGGCCAATATTTATCCCTCAACCAACATCACTAAAACAGATTATCGGGTCATTGTCACATTGCTGTTAGTGGGAGCTTGCTGTGCGCAAATTGGCTGCTGCGTTTCCTTCATTACAACAGTGACTGCACTTCCCGCACCAATTGGAACGCGGACAGACTTTTCCTTGCCCGATTGAATGATTCTTGACTGTCAATCAAACAGCCCATTTTCCCAATCTTTTGTAACCAATCCCAGGTTTTGCTTCCAGCAGTGTCCTGGAGATTAATGTTCAATTCCTGGAGATTCCAGGCCCATCCCGCAGGGTTGGCAACCTTAAGTTGCTGAGTTATCAACAAAAACTGACCGTGCTGAACCAGTGAACAGAGATTATCTGACCTGGCGGTCATAACAAGACAGCAGGAGAGGGAAGGTGAAATGTAATTCACCCAATTCAGACACCACGAGGAGATTGACTCCCTGCAGGAGAGAGTTTGGGCCTGAATTTCATGTTCACAGCCCAGAAGTTTAGTGTTGGGACACTGCCTCGCTCCTAAAGGTGTCATGTAAGTCCACCCATGGACTGCTTGACGTGTTGTTTGCGAGCAATGCCTTTCCTTTCACACTCCTGAATAATCAGGGTACAAAACTCTGTGAGAGAGAGAATGAGTTCTGCAAATAGAATCAGGCTAAATGATAGAGCCAAACAATTTAACATCACTTGATGCAATTCAGCGCACACCACCCTTAGAGAAACTGCTGCTTACTTCAGTTCTCGTCTGCCGAGGAGCCCAGTCTGGAGATTTCTTGCCTAATGTATGTTAGTGCAGGGACCCATCGGTAATGTATTCATATTTAATACATTCAGATAAGATGTGTCGGAGCAGTGACAGGGTTCAAGGAGCTGGGCTGTGCCTTGGTATCCTAGTTTACTAACACATCGCTGGGGACTGCGTTAATGGGCCTCAGAGGGCTGCTCGTTAGCGCAGCCATCACCACAAAAGCAGAACTTCATAAAAAAAAACCTGTACATCCTTAGTTAAAATGTATGAAAGCTCGAATCCCATATTCAAAAAATATAGCCCTGACAAGCCATTAATAAGTTTATGCAGAGAATAATGAACAGTGGATTTGGCGTGATTAAGAGACAATCAGGGAGGCTGTTGTGGGGTTCGTGCCGGGTCAACACAGCGGGAAGAGGAGCTGGGAGCAGCGGGGGCCCACAAGGAAAGGTTAGACCCCAACCGCCTGAGGTTTCACCCCCCCCAGCCCCCTGTCCCTGCACACTTCCCTTCCCTCCCATGAGACCCCCCCCTGAAACACTTCACAGCCAATGAAGTACTTTTGAAATGTGGTCACTGTTGGAATGTAGGAAATGCGGCAGCCAATTTTCACACAGCAAGCTTCCACAAATAGCAATGTGATAATTCACCACATAATCTGTTTTTAGTGATGTTGGTTGAGGAATAAATATTGGCGAGGACACCGGGGAGAACTCCCCCTGCTCTTCTTCGAAATAGTGCCCTGGGATCTTTAACATCCACCTGAGAGAGCAGGAGACCTTGGTTTAACATCTCATCTGAAAGACGGCCCCTCCAATACTGCAGCACTCCCTCAGTACTCCCCCTCCGACAGTGCAGCACTCCCTCAGTACTGACCCTCCGACAGTGCAGCGCTCCCTCAGTACTGACCCTCCGACAGTGCAGCGCTCCCTCAGTACTGCCCCTCCGACAGTGCAGCGCTCCCTCAGTACTGCCCCTCCGACAGTGCGGCGCTCCCTCAGTACTGCCCCTCCGCCAGTGCAGCGCACCCTCAGTACTGCCCCTCCGACAGTGCAGTGCTCCCTCAGCACTGCCTCTCCGACAGTGCGGCGCTCCATCAGTACTGCCCCTCCGACAGTGTGGCGCTCCATCAGTACTGCCCCGCCGACAGTGCGGCGCTCCCTCAGTACTGACCCTCCGCCAGTGCAGCGCACCCTCAGTACTGCCCCTCCGACAGTGCAGTGCTCCCTCAGCACTGCCTCTCCGACAGTGCGGCGCTCCCTCAGTACTGCCCCTCCGACAGTGCAGCACTCCCTCAGTACTGCCTCTCCCACAGTGCCACGTCTTTAATTAGGACGTGGATATTTTATTTTGATTAGCAGATGTCTGAAACCCTTCTCGAAGTTTCAAGCTATTGACCTGGGTACAGGGGTTAGATCCGGGCTCCTTCTGGCGCACTCCAGCCATTAACTGCGGGGGGCGGGAGGAGTGCGCGCTGGGGAGTGCGGTGGAGGGCAGTTCGGGTGGTAAGTGTGTGGGGCAGGGGGAAGAGTACTCCTGGTGCTTCCTTGTGGCTGCAATGCTGACTGTGATGGTGAATTGTGTCTCACGGTGTCTTTCTCTCTTCAAACAGCAGCAATTGGGAAACAAGCAGCTCGCCTTCCAGCAGCAGTTTCTTCAAATGCAGCAGCTTCAACAACAGCATCTTTTAAACCTCCAGCGACAGGGACTGGTGACACTGCAGCCTGGACAGCCCACAGTACCACTCCAGACCCTGGCTCAAGGTAAGGCCTAACGCCACACAAGGCCCAGTTACACTCCTCTCACCACCGTCAGCAGGACAAGGTAAGCACCAATCAGACACCAGGCCGAGTTATCGTCTGGGCTTGATCAGCTCACAAGAGGACCAGTGATCAGGCCTGGTTTTACCTGCATTTGGACACTGCAGGTAAAAAGCAGCGATACAAACTCTGGCCATGCTCCATCCTGAACAGTTCAAGTACCACAAAATAAATATAAATTACTAGTGACATGGCCTAAGCCTTAGTCCCCCGCATGAGGCCTTGGGCCTGCAGTTACAGGGCCCGCTCTGCAACCTGCGCTACAAGGGGAGCCTTGGGCCTGCAGTTACAGGGCCCGCTCTGCAACCTGCACTACAAGGGGAGCCTTGGGCCTGCAGTTACAGGGCCCGCTCTGCAACCTGCACTACAAGGGGAGCCTTGGGCCTGCAGTTACAGGGCCCGCTCTGCAACCTGCGCTACAAGGGGAGCCTTGGGCCTACACTAAGAGGGCCTCCTCCTATTCAATTCCTTCAAGTAACTCGAATTAAGATTTGTTTTGGCCGAGTGCATTTTGCAGGAAGCTTCCTCCGTCAAGTGTTGACACGGAAACTCTGCACCACCAATTCCACATTTGACGGGTGGTAATTGTCTATTTCCGTGACGTTTGTTGCTTCCTGTTCCTTGTTTCTCCCCCGCTGTTTGAATCGTACCCACAATCTTCTTCTTTCACCCACAAGGATGGGGAACTCTCCAGCTGCAGGTTCCTTGTGGTGAGGTTGACCAGTTAATCTGCTTACTGAGTGGCTGAGGGATAAATGTTGGCCAGGACGCCGCAGGGAACTCTGCTGGCCTTTCTTCAAATAGTGCCGTGGGATCTTTAACATCCGCCTGAACAATCAGAAGAGGGAGAGAGAGCCTCGGCAGTGCCTCGCCTGAATAGGACGGCAATTCCCACAATGTAGCACTGTCTGGATACCGCACCGCAGTCTCAGCTAGATCGTTACTCAAGTCCGTGTTGATTAGTTATCTAGTAACTAGTAATCCAAAGGCCCGGACTAATAATCCAGAGAACGCAAGTTCAAATCCCACCAGGGCAGTTTGAGAATTTAAATTCAGTTTAAAAAAAATCTGGAAATAAAAATCTGGTCTCAGTAAAAGTGAGCCTGAATCTGTCGGATTGTCGTAAAAACCCAACTGGTTCACTGATGTCCCTTTAGGGAAGGAAGCCTGCCGTCCTTACCCGGTCTGGGCCTATAGGTGACTCCAGTCCCACATCAAGGTGGTTGACTCTTAACTGCCCCCTGAAGTGGCCGAGCGAGCAAGATACTCAGTTAAGGACAACTAGTGGAGGGACAAGTGACACCCGCCTCCCGAGAATAACGAGGAAGGCCATTCCGCCTATCTTGGGGCTCATCCATCCAGAAAAAAAGCTACCGTTTCCATCACAGTGTTAACCTGCTACCTGGTTTCTCCATTTTTTTTTTAAAAAAGGACCAACTCAACTTTTCTCTTGAGGTGCTGCTTGTCAAAGAGAGAAGGCACAATTCGTCAGGCTTTGCGAATGAGAAAATTGACCCACATTCTCATGCTTCTAATTTCCACTTTAAGCTCTGTACTTCTAACAATTCCTCTTTATATGTTAAGTTAGGCAGCGCCTGTATCCCCAAACGCATCGTGTCGCCACTATTTCTCGTTCAATCAAAGGCTGCAGTGATGAGTTAGGCTGAGAGCCTGAGGCTATAGTCTTAAGAACACAATAACCCACCTCAGATAGTTCTCTCCCTTTGTTGTGATCTAATTAAAATATGTCCCCATCTCAATATTTTGAAAACAATTACTGATTATTTATATCTGCACTAGAAAAGTCACAATTAATGATTTCGATACAACTGTAGACTAGCGACTAATAGGAGATTCAACCTTTGGATTTAATAAGTGTGGGCCGATCCTGCATTGGTAACTATCAGGAAGTGCTGTGTCTCTAATTAGTGTCACATCGAGATACTGAACCCATTCAGCCACTGTCACAACTCAACTCATGGCCAGATCCCTCGTATACCTTCACTAATTGCTCACTTCCAGTTCTCAGAACTCTTCAACTCATTCCTTCTCAACAAGTCGTTTATAAACTTCACTCACATGGTGCCTTGAACTGCTCAGCGAATGAATGCACAGTGCGTTACCGAGTTGTGCAAGTACCAGCTTCAGTTCCCAGGAGGGTTGCCCACAATGTTCCCGTTAATTTTTTTTTTTTGGGTGCACGGCCCCTTTAAGGGACTGCGCAGCCCATTCAAAGTTCCGCGCATGCATGGTTTTTCCCATTGAACAGCCGGCGATCCAGCTGCGTGGGAGGTCCAGAGCGCGGCACGGCCGTGGGACTTAAAGGGAACATCGATCGCCAACACTCCAGGATTGCCCTGGTATCTTCAGGAATTAAAGATGAATCTCCTGGGCATGGCTGTGAAAAAATGCGTGTTTATTTTTTTTCATTTTCTTTGGTTTATTAGTTCTAAAATGATTGGAGATGGGCTAAAAGGCTGTTTGAGTGGGCGAGGCGGTTGGAGGTGGGAGGTCTTGTGATGAAATCTCCACAAATTGGTCAAAAAAGGTAGGTTTTAAGGAGCATCTTAAAGGAGGCGAGAGAGGTGGAGAGGTTTAGGGAGGGAATTCCAGAGCTTATGGCCCAGGCAACAGAAGGCACGGCCACCAATGGTGGAGCAATAGAAATCAGGGATGCTCAAGAGGTCAGAATTGGAGGAGCGCAGAGATCTGGGAGGGTTGTGGGGCTGGAGGAGGTTACAGAGATAGAGAGGGGTGAGGCCACAGAGGAATTTGAAAACAAGACCCATCAGAAGTCTGGCCATCTCCTAGCTGATTGTAATCCCTACTCTAGAGGTCAGATGTAAGACCTCACCGGCTTATTATTGAACCTCCTGTCACATCAGTAACAGAATGCTACATGGAACTGTGTCCCAACTGAAGGCAGCTCCTTTAGTCATGAGGAGGAAAATGTCACCACATCGAGTGAAAATAGTGATTGTTCTCGGTCTGGACTATGAGGAGCAGACAATATTTCAAGAGAGATTTCTTTTTTCTGAACATTAATGAGTTATGAAAAGATGTGAAGGGAGATCACTGCTCTCGCTGGCAAGTAACCGCGTCTGGCGAGCGCAGACATCATCCAAGAGACAATTACAAGTATGAGAGCAATTAACCGGGGTGAAACATTATTTGAGGAGAAAAAACAGAATGGACGATTTTAATGTTAGTCGCCCAGAGGAAACCTACAGGAGGTGGGCAGTTACAATCGCCCGGGTTACTCACCCAAGTTACGTTTACCAAAAAAAACGCAGAAAGTTTATCTTGATGTTACACTCGACAAAAGCTAATTCTGAAACTCAATTTAAAAGCAGGTTATGTTGCACAGTGTAACCTTGCCACGTTAGTGTTTTGTTACTGATGTGACAGGTTCAATAACTATCAGGTCAGGCCTTATATCTGAGTAGGGATTACAATCAGCTGGGAGATGGCCAGACTTCGGATGGGTCTTGTTTTCAAATCCCTGCATGGCTTCACCCCTCCCTATCTCTGTAACCTCCTCCAGCCCTACAACCCCCCCGAGATCTCTGCGCTCCTCCAACTCTGGCCTCTTGCGCATCCCCCGATTTCCATCACTCCACCATTGATGGCCGTGCCTTCAGCCACCTGGGCCCCGAGCTCTGGAATTCCCTCCCTAAACCTCTCCGCCTCGCTACCTCTCTCTCCTCCTTTAAGACGCTCCTTAAAACCTGCCTCTGTGACCAAGCTTTTGGTCACCTGTCCTAATGTCTCCTTATGTGGCTCGGTGTCAAATTCTGTTTGATAATCGCTCCTGTGAAGTGCCTTGAAATATTTTACCAGTTAAAGATGCTTATAAATGCGAGTTGTTGTTGTCAGTGACCTTGCATTGACCCTGACTATATTGTCATTCACAGCAATGTGCCCGGCAGATCTTCAGCAACTGTGGAAAGAAGTGACCGGTGTACAAAGCATGGAGGACACCCTGAAGAGTGAAAGTCTCGACCTCTCGACCAACAGCTCCACCTCTACCTCCTTCCTCGCCTCCAAGATCTCACCTTCAATATCCCATCATTCTTTGCTGAATGGGCAGAACTCCATTCATACTCCAAAGAGAGAAAGGTACCACCAACCACAGGAGATCCCGACTTGGGAATAAACACCTAGCGTTTTTAGCGTGCAACTTTTCGATCATTCTTGTACAGCGGCGGTTTATGCGGAACGTAAGGACAGGAGGAGGCCATTCAGCCCCTTGAGCCTGCTCCGCCATTCAATCAGATCATGGCAGATCTGTATCTCAACTCCATTGACCCACCTTTGGTCCATATCCTTCGATACCCTTACCCAACAAAAATCTATTGATCTCAGTCTGGAAAATGTCGATTGAGACAGTGAGGGACGTCTCAGCCTCATCAGTCCCAGGGCATTGGCGCTGATGGCACTGACCAAATGGCCACACTTTGTACCCAAGCCCTTTCTCTGCTGCTGCCTAAATGCCCCATGGAGTCTGAATATTGCATTGGTTTTATACCCTCGTGGAAGTGAAACTCAGTTCAGACTTGATTTTGATGTTCAGGGGCAGGCTGTGTCCCTGGTGCAGATATTCCACTAGCTCGTCACACCGACCCAACTCACCAGGAGAAGCAATCTCAGTAAACCTGGCGGCAGAGTGTGAGGAGCATTCCGCAAAGCTGGAGCAACTGCACACCTGCTCAAACCTTGCACAGGTGCAGTTAGTCCCCGGTGGAGAGGGACAGACAGATCGTCAGTGGCCTTTCTGGCCAGTAGCTGCTCACGCAGTGGCTGACCCAACACCAGTGGGTATCCTTGCTGCCATTTAAACCCTCGGTGGGAGGGGGTTGTGCCGAGTGTCTTCTCCAGGGGGGTTTTACCTGGGTGCCTCTGGTGGTGATTAGATTTACATGGTTTCCCCCAACGGTTCTTTTGGTTGTCAGAAGCCTTTCACATCCCTAAAGTGTAGACACTGTTGCAATCCCAGAAACAGTAATGTGATGAATGAGCAGGTGATCGGTTTTGGTGGTGTTGGTTGAGGGATAAATGTTGGCCCAGGACACTGCCCTTCTTCCAATAGTGCCATGGGATCTTTTGCATTTGCCTGAGCAGGCACACGGGCCTCGGTTTAACATGAAAAGACGACACCTCCGACAGTGCGGCACTCCCTCAGTACTGCCCCTCCCACAGTGCAGCACTCCCTCAGTACTGCCCCTCCGACAGTGCGGCGCTCCCTCAGTACTGCCCCTCCGACAGTGCGGCACTCCCTCAGTACTGAACCTCCGACAGTGCGGCGCTCCCTCAGTACTGCCCCTCCGACAGTGCGGCGCTCCCTCAGTACTGCCCCTCCGACAGTGCGGCACTCCCTCAGTACTGAACCTCCGACAGTGCGGCGCTCCCTCAGTACTGACCCTCCGACAGTGCGGCGCTCCCTCAGTACTGCCCCTCCGACAGCGCAGCGCTCCCTCAGTACTGCCCCTTCGACAGTGCAGCACTCCCTCAGTACTGCCCCTCCGACAGTGTGGCGCTCCCTCAGTACTGCCCCTCCGACAGTGCAGCGTTCCCTCAGTACTGCCCCACCGACAGTGCAGCGTTCCCTCAGTACTGACCCTCCGACAGTGCAACGTTCCCTCAGTACTGCCCCTTCGACAGTGCAGCACTCCCTCAGAACTGCCCCTCCGACAGTGTAGCGCTCCCTCAGTACTGCCCCTCCGACAGTGCAGCGTTCCCTCAGTACTGCATTGACATGTCAGCCTAAATTATGTGTTCAAGACTCTGGAGTGGGACTTGAACCCACAACCTTCTGACCCAGAGGCAAGAGTGCTGTCCACTGAGCCACGGCTGAAACTTGTAAGATGAGTGGGGTGTGACACCAGTGTCCACACTGACCCAATGACCCTAGTGACCCAACGACCCCAGTGACCCAATAACTCTACCAACTGGCCATCGCAGGTGACAGTACCTGTTGTGACGGAGTCCCATTCCCTGCTCTGCACACAGTGTCAGGAAAGCAGATGTTCGAGCTGTCAGCCATTAGTCTAAACAACACAACTTGAACTATTACTTTCTTAATGAACGAAACAAGGTGATGATGGTGTATCAGCCCAGTCATCAGCAACAACTGGAAAGGCAGGACTCCACCACCTGTGAGAGGGACAGCCAGCGCCGTGCCGGCCCTTCTGTTGTGATAGAATGTGGGAAGGAAAATCACAAGTGCTGGAAATCAGAATTAAAATAGAGCTTTCTGGAAATACACCGCAGGTCTCTCAGCATCTGTAAAGACAGGGTAATACTTCAGGTGGGAAAGGGCTGATGTCTGTGATGAAGAGATTCGGCCCCAAGCATTAATCTATTGCTTTCAGAACTCTGTGCTGTGCATTCCGTCATTTTTATAATCAACTCCCGGGGATTTAGAAACTTCCTAAATATATTTATAATATACAGTAGCAATTTCAGGAGAGATATTTCTCAAAACCTAGCTAATTCTTTATTTTCTAATTTCTTCCCCATCAATATTCACCCTTCACCTCCTGAAGGTGCTGACTTCTGCTCAGGTATAACTCTCCAACAGCCGCCCTCCAGTGTGGCTCAGTGGACAGCACTCTCACCCTGAGTCAGAAGGTCGTGGGTTCAAAACCCACCCCAGAGACTTGAGCACAAAAATCTAGGATGAAACACCAGTGCAGTGCTGAGGTAGTGCCGCACTGTCAGAGGGGCAGTACTGAGGGAGCGCCGCACTGTCGGAGGGGCAGTACTGAGGGAGCGGCGCACTGTCGGAGGGGCAGTGCTGAGGGAGCGCCGCACTGTCGGAGGGGCAGTACTGAGGGAGTGCTGCGTTGTAGGAGGGGCAGTACTGAGGGAGCGGTGCACTGTCGGAGGGGCAGTACTGAGGGAGCGGCGCACTGTCGGAGGGGCAGTGCTGAGGGAGCGCCGCATTGTCGGAGGGGCAGCACTGAGGGAGCGCCGCACTGTCGGAGGGGCAGCACTGAGGGAGCGCCGCATTGTCGGAGGGGCAGTACAGAGGGTGCGCTGCACTGTCGGAGGGGCAGTACTGAGGGAGCGCCGCACTGTCGGAGGGGCAGTACAGAGGGAGCGCCGCACTGTCGGAGGGGCAGTACTGAGGGAGCGGCGCACTGTCGGAGGGGCAGTACTGAGGGAGCGCCGCACTGTCGGAGGGGCAGCACTGAGGGAGCGCCGCATTGTCGGAGGGGCAGCACTGAGGGAGCGCCGCATTGTCGGAGGGGCAGTACTGAGGGAGCGCCGCACTGTCGGAGGGGCAGTACTGAGGGAGCGCCACACTGTCGGAGGGGCAGTACTGAGGGAGCGGCACACTGTCGGAGGGGCAGTACTGAGAGAGTGCCGCACTGTCGGAGGGGCAGCACTGAGAGAGCGCCGCACTGTCGGAGGGGCCGTACTGAGGGAGCGCCGCACTGTCGGAGGGGAGTACTGAGGGAGCGCTGCACTGTCGGAGGGGCAGCACTGAGGGAGTGCTGCACTGTCGGAGTGGCTGTACTGAGGGAGCGCCGCACTGTCGGAGGGGCAGTACTGAGGGAGCGCTGCACTGTCGGAGGTACAGTACTGAAAGAGCACTGCACTGTCGGAGGGACAGTACTGACGGAACGCTGCACTGTCGGAGGGACAGTACTGAGGGAGCGCTGCACTGTCGGAGGGGCAGTACTGAGGGAGCGCCGCACTGTCAGAGGGACAGTACTGAGGGAGCGCCGCACTGTCGGAGGGGCAGTACTGAGGGAGCGCCGCACTGTCGGAGGGGCAGTACTGAGGGAGTGCTGCACTGTCGGAGTGGCAGTACTGTGGGTGTGCTGCACTGTCGGAGGGGCAGTACTGAGGGAGCGCCGCACTGTCGGAGGGACAGTACTGAGGGAGTGCTGCACTGTCGGAGGGACAGTACTGAGGGAGCGCTGCACTGTCGGAGGGGCAGTACTGAGGGAGTGCTGCACTGTCAGAGGGGCAGTACTGTGGGTGTGCTGCACTGTCGGAGGGGCCGTCTTTCAGTTGAGATGTTAAACTGAGGTCCCATCTACCAGCTCAAGTGAGCATTAAATCCCACGGCACTATGAAGAAGAGCAGGGGGAGTTATCCCTGGTGTCCTGGGCCAATATTTATCCCTCAACCAACATCACTAAAAAATTGATTACCTGGTCATTATCACATTGTTGTTTGTGGGATCTTGCTGTGCGCAATTTGGCTGCCGCTTTTCCTACATTACAACAGTACCTCATTGGCTGTAAAGCGATTTGGGACGTCCTGAGGTTGTGAAAGGCGCTGTAGAATTTCAAGTTCTTTCTTTTTCCTTTCACAGAAGGGTCCTCTCTTCATTTGTGGATGTAGCTGATCCACACCAGCAGGAAATTCAGACACCCAGTCCTGTTCTGTCTACATCCACCTGCGCTCACTTCCCAGCAGCAGTCACTGGGTAGCGATCACAAGCAGGAACCCTGCGGCACTTTTGCCTCCCTTTACCCAGTGCGCTGAACCAGTTGCAGCCACCCAATGCTTGCCCTAACTGACAGCAGCTAACTGGGGAAGAAGCTGGAATTCTGAGTTTGAACGGTCTGTACCAGGCTGGCCAACTCTTGGGTATCCAAACAATGGCCCATGAGCCACATGGAGTCTGAGACCCTGGCAATCCAGCTCATGAATCCCTGGTAACTCAGATCTGATTGTTCCCATTGACTGGTTTGAAATCCCTGGGCCCTCGCGGGTTGGAAACTTATAAAATTCTAACAGGACTAGACAGACTAGATGCAGGAAGGATGTTCCCGATGGCCGGGGAGTCCAAAACCAGGGGTCACAGTCTAAGGATAAGGGGTAAGCCATTTAGGACAGAGGTGAGGAGGAATTTCTTCACCCAGAGAGTGGCGAACCTGTGGAATTCTCTACCACAGAAGGCAGTAGAGGCCAATTCATTAAATATATTCAAGAAGGAGTTGGATATATTTCTTAAGGCTAAAGGGATCAAGGGATATGGGGAGAAGGCAGGGACAGGGTACTGAATTTGGATGATCAGCCATGATCGCATTGAATGGCGGAGCAGGCTCGAGGGGCCGAATGGCCTACTCCTGCTCCTATCTTCTATGTTTCTATGGAAAGAGATGGTCTTAGTGTTTTTTCCCCTTCAGCGTCCAAGCCCTAAACCAAGAGCAGTTCGTATCAGCAACCTAAGAAGTATAGGAAGCAATGAAACGGGGTGGGGGGGGTCGATTTTGATGTGCCCACTTCCATGAGGCAGGGGACTGCTGGAGCATGTCGGCCTCTCACCCAGTGGGTGCAGTCCGAGGCCTGCGACCTCTTTTTTAACGGTTGGGCCTCTTTTGAATTCCATCGGTGAGTAGCTCGCGCAGTCTAAGCACCTCGCCGGTCGGAGGGGCCGAGAATTCATAGGGACCTCTGCGGAGCCTGGGGGGGAGGGGGATGGTAGCGGCAGGTCAGCCATTGGGAGGGGGTGGGAGACGGGGTGGATTTTCATGGGGCGAAGAAGAGCATTAACGTTCCAACAGAAAATTGTTGGCGTTTTGGCTCGGGCTGCGGGAGTCCAACTCTCTGGGTGAAGAAATTCCTCCTCATCTCAGTCCTAAATGGCTTACCCCTTATCCTTAGACTGTGACCCCTGGTTCTGGACTCCCCGACCATCGGGAACATCCTTCCTGCATCTAGTCTGTCTAGTCTTGTTAGAATTTTATAAGTTTCAATGAGATCCCCTCTCATTCTTCTGAACTCTAGTGAATATAAGCCTAATCGACCTAATCTCTCCTCATACGTCATTCCTGCCATCCCAGGTATCAGTCTGGTGAACCTTCGCTGCACTCCCTCCATGGCAAGAACATCCTTCCTCAGATAAGGTGACCAAAACTGCACACAATACTCAAGGTGTGGTCTCACCAAGGCCCTGTACAACTGCAGCAAGACATCCTTGCTCCTGTACTCGAATCCTCTCGCTATGAAGGCCAGCATACCATTTGCCTTCTTAACCGCCTGCTGCACCTGCATGCTTACCTTCAGCGACTGGTGCACAAGGACACCCAGGTCTCGTTGCACTTCCCCTTTTCCCAATCTATTGCCGTTCAAATAATAATCTGTCTTCCTGTTTTTGCCACCAAAGTGGATAATCTCGCATTTATCCACATTATACTGCATCTGCCATGCTTCTGCCCAATCACCCAACCTGTCTGCTGTTTAATTCTGAGTCCTTTTCTGACGGTGTGATGTGAAGGTCAGCCCTTCTTGTTTTCCCTATTGTTTGTGTAAGAGTGACTAACCCTCTCATCTCTGGTCTATTCTTCCCTAGCTTGTCACATGAAGAAGCCACAGGTATTCACCCTTTGTTTGGACACGGAGAATGCAAGTGGCCAGGCTGTGAAGCTCTGTGCGACGACATGGGACAGTTTTTAAAGTACGTATCAGGGTCGGGGTTGGGTGGGGTAGGGGATTAATTTTGTGGATGAGATGTGATGGAGGCTGGACTAAATTAAGCCAATTTAGGACTTTGTTGAGCTCAGCGCGGGTCAAAAAAAAGTTAGAGGGAACATTGGTCATAAATATGATAGTCAGTAATAAATGCGAAACTTCTTTACCCAGAGAGTGGTGAGAATGTGGAACTCGCTACCACAGGGAGTGGTTGAGGCGAAGAGTAGAGATGCATTTAAGGGGAAGCTGGATAAAC